>NW_011967153.1:774217-822621 GCF_000949405.1 Vollenhovia emeryi
ATGTTGTCTCTTTTTAAAGTTTGTACACTGCTTTAGCCAAACGCGCAGTCTATATGTATATTATACGTCTATAATTGTATTGTAAACAACATAGAAGATTATAGGTTTGTTTTCACTGGTGAACTAGTGCAGTAAGCTAGAATGAGAAAAAATATCCTTGTTTTACTCTAATTTATTGTACTAGTTCACCATGCAGTGTAGGAACAGAAAACAAGCCTTATAAAAGATTGCAAAAATTCTTGCCAATTCAAGTTTTTTTCTGACGCGTTCCTATGATAATGCGTTGCATTAACCTTTGTATTTATCGGAATTTCCATCTAGTAAATTGAAAATCATATCCGGCTTTATCCATATTAATAAAACGACTTGGTTACCGAACGAATGTTTTATTATAGTATACATACATGTATGATATATATTGGACATATTCTAATGATGTAATAATTAATAGTCTTTAACTTATTTTATCATGAGTATCAAAATTATAAGATTTTAGTCGATTAAATTCATATCGTATATAATTTGTGTGTGAGAGATAAAATTAATTAATTTTAAACAATACAATTTAAAAAGCTTCTTTTTTTAATGCTATCAATATATGCTATATAAGAAATTGATAATTAAAATGTGATTTTTTGCTACTTATAATAAAATTAATGCAGCAAGTCAGAATTAATTAAGTACGTCATATGGACTACGTTTCCAACGAGGGTCAGAGTCGGGCTAGGGTTGGTTATATAAAAAATTTTAAGATTAATGAAGTTCGATGGACCAAATAAGGCTCGGTGGAAACGACAAGAGTCTTGTTATAGGTTCCTATAGTGTTACCAACAGGTTAAATAGTAATATTAAGTAGCTTTTTGATTTACCTCGATTCTGTTTCACCTTAAAATTTTATAATTAAAATTAAACCAACAATCACCTATAAACGACCGACAAACGATTTGCATAAATAATTTAAAAAATCGAAGTTAGTGAAAACTCGCCTTTACCTTCAACTGTGATTCATCAATAACAGATAATTTTTGTTTTTAATAGAAAATACTGAATCAAACGCTATAATTAGACCAACAATCATCAGCGAACGATTGCGCATCGATTTAATCGGTTTTTGAACGAAAATGAGATTTTTCCGGCTATCTTCACGCTGAGCACATCATCAATTGACCGATTCAAAACGAGATCTTTCGATTGGTTGCTGCAGTAAAAAAGAAAAGTTCTATCGCTTGCAAACCCGCCGTAACCGTCGTGTGAGATGTGAGGCCTCCACATAGACATAGTATATCTAGACTGCTGGTTGGCGGAGTGGGGGTAGAGCTCACGTAGAAAAGGATGCACTCTGTTTCGTGTCTGTGCGTTCTCTCTCGCACACGCGAAAAGAGGGGATAAGGGAAGCAGTTACTAACCTGTGCGAGAGAGAACGCACAGACACGAAACAGAGTGCATCCTTTTCTACGTGAGCTCTACCCCCACTCCTGAAATTTGAGAGAACCAGCAGTCTAGATATACTATGTCTATGGGCTTCCATTTACTTTTTGAGGTTATGTAAGTTTTTCGCTCTCTTCCACGTGACATGTGATAATTTGGATCCCTAGTAGAATTAAAACCTCAGAGTAAGATTATGCATTATTAAAATATATGTAAACAGCACGTATTATAAAAGTATTAATTTAAGAAAAATACATAATATATACAAGATTTGTATACATTAAATAAAATATCTTAAATTGATTTTATGAGTGGTCGCAATAGGCGATTTTCGGTAATTGTTTGATGCATGTACCAAAGTGTACACTTGGCGTCGTGAACGGCGCTTTCACACCTGAAAATAGCCGTTAAGTTCAATATCCGATAGAAAAATTAATTATATTAAAATAAACTTTTCTATTGGACATCTTTTGGCGGCTTCAGATGGATTTTTTAAGCGTTTTGTCTTGCTCATATAAAATAGAATGTTTCTGTACGCAAAGAGCACATTGTAGATCAAGCTTCTATCATATAAAAGATATGCACACAAGTTGACAAGTAGAGGGTAAAACACTTGTATGTTAACGGCGAGATGTGGTGTAGATTGAATGTGTATTGATTGTATATTGCGACTGACAGAGGGTTAATACAGTAAGTGTATTCTACATTGTATTTGATAAAATTACTTTTTACATATTGTCGATTATCTAGAGCAGGATGAAGGACAACGATCTCGTTGGGTTTGCCGACCCAAATGCAGTCAGCGACAAAGATGAAGATAACGAAATTGCTAATATTAAGAAAAAGGTTTCGAAGAAATCTGGCGGATTTCAGTCCATGGCTCTTAGTTTCCCAGTGTTGAAGGGGGTCCTCAAACGCGGTTACAAATTACCAACACCTATACAAAGAAAGGTTATTACAAACTAAAAGAATGTCTTCTATAAGTATGGATAGAATTCGCTTTAATAGGATAACTTTCTTAATAGGATACATCTTGACTGATATTGACACAAAGTGTATTTTCTTGTAGACTATACCGTTGGCCCTCGAGGGAAGAGATGTAGTAGCCATGGCTAGGACCGGTAGCGGAAAGACCGCTTGCTTTTTAATCCCTCTGTTCGAGAAACTCAAGGCGAGGCAAGCCAAGACGGGCGCGCGTGCCCTGGTACTGTCGCCGACGCGCGAGCTGGCGTTGCAGACGTTGAAGTTCATAAAGGAGCTGGGAAGGTTCACGGGATTGAAGGCGGTGGTGATACTGGGTGGCGATAGTATGGACAATCAGTTCAGTGCAATTCACGGAAATCCCGACATTATTGTAGCTACCCCGGGTAGATTTTTGCATATATGCGTGGAGATGGATCTGCAGTTGAAAAATGTTGAATATGTTGTCTTCGACGAGGCTGACAGGTAATGGGTTTTTCTTTTTTTCTCATTTTCAACCGTTGCGTTTAGGGCGAACTGGTAAACGTGGGACTGTTTTGCAGATTATTTGAGATGGGCTTCGGGGAACAGATACAGGAAATTGTGAACAGATTACCGGAGTCACGTCAAACGCTGCTGTTTTCTGCCACTTTGCCGAAGGTCCTAGTAGACTTTGCGAAAGCCGGTCTCAGCGATCCGATTCTGCTTCGTTTGGACGTTGAGAGTAAGCTGCCCGAGGGATTGACGTTATCCTTTATCACCTGCCGCCCCGAAGAGAAATTAGCCGTACTGCTGAGTTTGCTAAAAAAAGTTATTAAGCCCGAATCGCAGACAATTATATTCGCGGAAACTATGCATCATGTAGAATACATTCATCAGGTGATCACCGACGGATAATTATCTTCTAAATATGCATGATGTATTCTGAAAATACTTTTGTAATCGATATCAGACGTGCGAAACGATGTTTATAGGTACTGGATAAAGCGGTTATATCTAACACCTTTATTTATTCAAATCTGGATCCCTCCGCGCGCAAAATAAACGCAGCTAAATTTCAAATTGGTAAAGCGAGAGTTCTCATAGTGACGGATGTTGCTGCTCGAGGAATAGATATACCGCATCTCGATTGCGTGATCAATTTTAATTTCCCCGCAAAATCTAAGCTCTTCGTACACAGAGTAGGTATGTTTTTCCGTGGTTGGTTTCAATTACTTTCAATTGTCGTTATTAAAACACGAAAGCACTTGGCTGACTATATTGACTATAATCTTTTATTCCGCAGGGCGATGTGCTCGAGCCGGGCGTGCTGGAACGGCATACAACATCGTGAGCTCGGACGAATACCCTTATCTCTTAGATCTGCATCTTTTCCTCGGGCGCCCTTTAAAAATTGTGCCGACCGCGGGAACCACCGAAGACGTAGAATCCGCCGTAGGGAAATTGCCACAGGCTATGATAGAGGAGGAATTAGCTGAATTAATAAATTGGCACAACACCTCTACCGATCTGGTAAACATATCTCCGATACATAAATTAATATTGCTGATACTCATTTTTTTCGTTGTATTAAATGAATGTTTGTGTCCTCAGACGAATATGCGAAAAGTGTGCAACAACGCCTATCAACAGTACATCAGATCGCGACCAGGCGCTTCGGCGGAAAGCGTCAAAAGAATTAAGGAGCTTTGCATAAACGAAGCCGGAATTTTACCGCAGTATGCTGATGTTTCTCATACAGCTGCGGATATAATATCCAAGATGAAAAACTACAGACCACAGGGAGTGAGTACGGTGCTTCGTATAAAATTATATTTCAGTTTTAACCCGAGTTATATTTCAATTTTAATAGCTAAATCTTTTATGTGTAACAGACAGTATTTGAAATTGGCGCGAAAACAAATTCGACTGACTATCAAGTGATGAAGACGAAACGAATGTTTCACAAGGAGAGCATTCTTAATTTCCGCAAAAAAATGGAGGAACGTAAAACCGATAAAATCAATATGGCGTCAGGTAGATATTATGAGCGAGCAAGATTACATACCACATGTGTGTAATAATGTTCATGTAGAACTATTTAATTTTCATAGAATTGTCCCAAAAAGTCAATCTACCATCCAGTAACGCGGAAGAAATTAATGCTGCGTTCAGTACAGTGATAGTTCCGAAAAAGAGAAATAGCGACGATTTATACAAAATTTCAAAGAAGAAAAAGCGTCAGGCAAAACGGGATGAAGAATATTATATACCTTATTCTGCACCAGATAAGCATACGGAAGATGGGTAAGAGATCGCTCACATTGTGTGTGTGTGTGTGTGTGTGTGTGTGTGTGTGTGTGTGTGTGTGTGTGTGTGTGTGTGTGCGCGCGTGTTTGGCATAGCTTGTCCTTTTTAATTATTATTGTGGAAGTATTAAAATTGACTTAAACATTTATTTTTAACTTTATTAATATTAAATATATAATTAAATCACACATGAATAAATATTTTAAATTTGCAATTATTTGTATTCGATATTTATTTGCCTTTCAGTTTAGCGGTTAACACATTTGCCACTGAGGCTGATAAGGCGCAGATGGATTTAACGGCAGATAACGAAGAGGGTCGACATCTTCAAACGCAGTTGAAGAAATGGGATAGGAAGAAGAAGAAAATGGTCACCGTCGAGAGAGTATGTGCATTAGTTTACACGTTACATAATCTTATTATAAAGTATAGATTTATTTTCTATATTGTGCCGTCAGGATCCGAAGGCGAAAAAAATACGCACTGAATCAGGTGTATGGATACCAGCTACGTATAAAACAAATCGTTACAACGTGTGGAAGGAGAAGAGTAAGGTCGGTGAAAACGATAGCGAGGATGATAGTGAGGAAGAACCTTCACAAGTGAAAAATTGTAAGTCGACGTAATCGCGTCAATTGTAAAATTTACATATTCTATTTAAAGATGATTTAATTTAAACAACATATTCAGTCGATGGGTCTAAAAACATTCGTTTTATAAATTTCTATTTTTATAGTGCGTATATTAATTCGTTCCAAGAGTATTACTCATGAGAATAATCATGCTTTATTTGCACTTTAGTACGGACCGCAGCAAATACGCATTGGGCGCGGCACAACCAGAAGCTCAAGAGCAAAGTTAAAGTAGAGAATGAACTACGAAGACCGGAACAAATTTTGAAGGCACGCGAGTTGCTGGAGAGAAAACGCCAGAGGAACGGCAGGAGAAAGAAAGGCCAGAAGAACCGTAGAAAACATTAAGGAATAAAGAAACATTAAGATGTTTACGTTGTCCAAAATACATTATTGCAATACTGTCATTTTGATTTGCATTGATTTCTCTCTGTTAATTATCCATTAATTTCTCTTCTCTCACTATTCCCGTTACTCATATGTGCCGCATAATCAACGTACCCACGTTCGATTGAGGATGCGAGTGAAAGGTAGAAGATGCTGCGCGTAGCAGAGATAGTTGCGAATTATATACGACATCGGCTAAAAATAATCGTGAACAGTTTGATAATATCTTTCGAGAGCGCAGTGACCTTATAAGCAAGTGTTATGCGATTTAGGCCGTTTGGCCTTGCATCATCATTATTATCATCATTATCATCATCATCATCATCATCATCATCATAAACAACGTAGTGACTGCGTTGCATAAGCGAGGTGTTGTGGAGCCTCCTGTAAGGCGAGGTATTACGAAGACTTCGCTGAGGCCCGCCTTTGCGCGAAGCCTTAAAAAAATTGCCGTCGAGGTAGCGCGCGACTTCTCGCTCGCCGAGCCGCGAAGAAAGGGTGAAAAAAAATTGGATCGATGCGATCGTATAAATTTCGTCGAGAGGCGATCGTCGGAGGCGGAAGCCGACTTTTCTCCGTGCGCCGCGAGTGTCACGGCATGACGAGGCGGAAAATCCGTTTGGCCGCTTTCCACCCGTAAATTAGGAAAATCGTAGGAAAATTTTCAGCACAGCAAAGTCCCACGTGCTCTCCTCAGAGATACTCTGCGAAATGTAAATAACATATACCCTGCGTTTATATTGTTTTACACATCTGTGACATGACAACGGATCGACATTATTGTATCCTCCGATTATCTGAAATGCATCGCGTTTATCGCGCCAACTTTTCCGCCGCGTCCGCCGCGCGACGACGTTTTGAATAATTAATTACTCATTATCTATTGCGAAAATTGCAAAATGGTACAGGACTTTTCGACTCGGTCTAGTCCGCTCTATCTGCACACCAAAAAAGTCCCCATTATTCAATGACACCCTATATTTTACATTTAAAAAATGGGTATTTATTAAAACAATTACATAGAATATTGAGTCTTCCTTTTAAATATGAACTCACAAAATTTTATACATATGGTTTTGTCTCTAACACTTATTCGAATGCTTGTTGGAATCATTTGAATAAATAAAATAAAAGCACAGAACAGATGATTCATTTTGCACAAGTAGCAAATAACAAAAATGTAAGACACTTACCTTACGATTTCTCTGCCGTTGCCCGATGCCGCCTAGACAGGACAGGAAGTAAAGAACGTTGCTTACTGCATTTCACGGTATTTTACATCGCGTACGGGAGTGTCCGAAATTTCGCGCGATTGATTTTCGTGAGTGAGTGCTGTGAGTGTAAGTGCAACAAGAAAATCTGAGAGGAGGAGCAGGTCTAGGCGGCATCGGGCAACGGTAGAGAAATCGTAAGGTGTCTTACATTTTTGTTATTTGCTAATTGTGCAAAATAAAGCATCTGTTCTGTGCTTTTATTTTATTTATTCAAATGATTCGAACGTGGATTCAAATAAGTGTTAGAGACAAAACCATACGTATAAAATTTTGTGAGTTCATATTTAAAAGAAAGACTTTCAGTATTCTATATAATTATTTTAATAAATACCTATTTTCCAAAATATTAAATATAAAGTATATTTAATACAATAGTCTGGATTTTACATAATTAGTCCATAATAATCGTATACACTTTTGTATTGTTACAGTTTAACATGTATAGTTAGCGATGTGCAACTTTGTTGTTGCGACTCGTATCAGTGACATATTACTTTTTATTTTAAAGTGACGTTGCGCATACAATTACTTCTTCGCGTGTATACAAATTCTTAAAAATATACAATGCTTGACCACAAACTGCGCGCGCGAAGCGCGCGTTTTATCGTTTCTAGTCTAATATAAAGAGGCCGCGCTATCTCGTCGCGGAGATTATATATAGAAAAAAAAGAAAAAAAAAGTTGTACAATGCAAGTAATTGAGATATCGATCTCGGCGGTCGCGGGCAGTCGCATCGACTATTATTAACAGTTTATTAGCGCGCTTATGGTCGATCGGCTCTCCTATCTGTGTCATAGCGAGCCCTTTCTCCCTTTGTGCCGCGTATGCCCCGTTTGTGATCTAGAAAACAACCCGGTGTGCGAACGCGCGTCGTAATTAGTTAGGCGAGGCTGTCGGAGAGCGTAACCGGATCCGCGGAAGGCACGGAGGCTGCTTCGATTTCAAATTCTCTCGAGATCATCCGAGATAGCCCCCCCCCCCCCCTCTCTCTCTCTCTCTCTCTCTGTCTGTCCCTCTTTCCCGAGTAATAGATAGCTTGTGCAGTATGTGCATATTTCTTTTCTCCGCCTAAATACCGTTAGGTTGTCACTGTAGGTGCTAGCGAAGAAAAAAAAACAACTCGGACGTACGTTGGTCTCTCTGTGTTCTGTGATCGTTTCTCTCTTCTCTCTCTCTCTCTCTCTTTCTTTCTCTCCCTTTCTCCCAATCCCCGCATAATGACAATCCTAGACTTTTAGACCTGTCTAGCTCGTCTATTTGCCCATTCGTCTCCTTCGAATGTAGCATGCGTTCGGAGCTCGACCTTTCCCCTACCCTGCGGCTAGAGCCCGGAGAACGAGGGGAACATCTGCCGCAACGGCGCGACCGACCCTCCGCTCCGGCCCAAAATAGAGATTATTATGATAGAGAGCATCTGCAGCGCGCGCGCGGATACAGGGACGGTGGGACGCGGATGACTCCCTCAGCGAAGTGTCGGGAGGAAGAGAGAAGTAAAAAAAAAAGAAGAAGAGAAGAATACGTCGCGCGCGGGCGCGCCGGGCTTGATTCATTTGGCCGAGGAGAGCCGTATATTTTCGTGCGTGTCGCGACGCGTGCATATACGCTCGCATCCCCTCGACCTTCTCGCGGCGCGCGGAACGCAACCGTCGTGTATCACGATTACACGCTTCGCCCGAAATCTTCGTAGAAATTGGCACAAGGTCTCCTTCGGTCCTTCGCTCTCTCTTCTTCTTCTTCTTCTTCTTCTTCTCTATCTCTCTCTTTCCCTCTTTAAATCGTCCGATCTTGGGAAGGAGCCGCGGGACAATTTATCGCGAGCCTCTGCCTCGGCCTCAATTATCCGCTTAGTGCATCATTTGCGAATTACGGGTATTAACGGCGCAGATTGCGACGGGATTCTCATGCGGGAGTACTCGGGGGATTTATGTAACCGGGGATTCTTCGCGCGTACGAGCGAAAAGGAGTGGAAAAAAACATTCGCTAATGTGATATACAGAGCGAGCCAAAAGTCACTGCCCACCCAGAGAGCCGGTATGCTCATAGCAATGGGAATAAAATGACAGCAACTGACGCTGGGCTCTTCGCTAGGAATGTGGATTCAATGTTTGAGTGATTTAAGTACAGCTAGCGCAATGCCAACATATTGTCGTAGTTAAGTGCACAGCTAAAGGGCATACTGTCCGGGTTTCGAAATTTTGGTACTATTTTGACACTTTTAAGGATAATTTACATCTACTTAGCTGATCTATGCACCTACGTAGACCAGCAATAACCTACTTTGATGATATTATATTTTTTTTACTTCTCCCTTGAATCTTTAGTTCTAAAAATTTACTTCAGCTCCTACTTAAAAGGACCTACTTCACTTCTACTACCTAAATTGGCAAAAGTAGACATTTCCGACACTATCGGTTTAGTAGGAGTAAATTTTGTAGCTCGATCTCTTTTACTGTGTTAGGTAAAGATAGGGAAACAGTTTTGGAAAACATCGTTACAAGCAATTCTGTGATCCACTCAACAAATAGTTGAGCATTGAGTGGATAGTGACTTTTGACCCACCCCGTATACACGCGAATAAAGCAACATGTAAATTTTTTTTCTCTATAAATATTTGCGGCGACCTCCACTTCCCCATAAGGAATGTCGCGCGGCTGAGACGAACGTGTGCGTCCCGGAGAAATTCGGAAACGAAACCTCGGGTCCCTCCGATAACGCTCCGACACTTTGCCTCCCTCGTACTTCCCCCTCGTGTGTCGCCATTGTTATATTTACGATCAACGACCGGGCCTAAAGATTTCATTGAGACAATCAACGTCGTGACGGACAAGCGCGATAACAGGCCCTGCCGCGGCCCGTATCTCTCCGTATATCCTCCCGAGCGGGCGGCGGAGAGACAAACGCTACAGCCGGCCGCGACGCGACGGCCACGTTACCACGTGTTAATATATTACCGCGCGCGCGGTGCCGGGGGAACACGTGTCCGAGCCCCGGGCCGCCCGTTATCCGCTCTCTCCCGACATCGGTATGCGCGACATTAATTCATGCCCGCGCGAATGCATACACACGGACGTGTTCTCATTCTTACGTCGGCATGCGCAGCCGACGACAACGACGTCGTCGACGAAAACAATCGTCGGGGAAATGGGAGGCGGGGCGGGACGGGGAGGGAAGGGAAGGGAGCAGCGGCGTGACAAAGGAAGTGGGCGATGTGTTGGTAGTCTCCTCCGCGCCGCGGAGCTTAGGGATCCCGCAACGAGAATAGAGCTTAGAATTGCAGACACTGTATATGAATGTTGTACTTCAATCTTGGACTCTGAAATCGTTGAACTCATGACGGGAATATAATACGACGGGAGTAAGGGGGACGGAAACGTAGATCGCGGAGTATCGCAGAGGCACTCGGGATCGTGCGGCTCTTGTGTGTATATTTTGTTAGGATACTACCATCCCATACAGCACAGAAAGTTAAAATAACGTTACTGAAACGTTGCAATGTTGAATGTTGAAGTATAAATATGTTTTCAACGTTCGAATCCAAGTTCATTTTTGTACATTGATTCTTTGTGTTGCTGCACGGTTAAACCAATATTGAACAGATGATTATTTTTTAATACTCAATTGCGATTCGTTGCTATTATGTGTCTATTTGTTTTTTTTTATAAATGAAATGGCTGCATATCGAAGAAAACGTAGAGCACCCAGTATCCGCTAAATAATGCTGGAATATTTATAAAATGTTCCTAAATTGAAAATTAACATCCCAAGAATATTTCAAAACGTTCCGGAATATTTACAGAATATCTAAGAATATTCAAATAAGCGTGAAATGTTCCATTATTCCAGAAGTGTTCTTATAACACTTTGTGTTTAGTTAATTAGTCAGGTTGACAGGTTGATAAATCTTGACATTGCCTACAAGTGCACATAAACTTGTGTGGTCCTTTTCAAAGAAATCACGAATTTTATTAAATTTTTTTCAATGACCAGTGTCACTTTTTGAGGAATAATCCAATTTCAGTATAGAAAACTTCCAACAGTTGTAAAAAAAGTTTTACTAAACGCGACCAATGTTAACTTCATATACTTAATTTAACAATGTTTTCTGAATGTTGAACGTTTACAGAACATTACAATTCAGGGGACATTAGACGTTTTTGTAATATTTTTTCAACGTTGAATCTATATTTCGTAAGGATAAAAAGTTTTCGAGTCTCCAGAGATATCCTAAGGCTAAAATTACTACGCGGGGGGAGATAATTTTCTCTTAAAATTTACCTTGAATATCGTGCAATCGTGGGGCAACATGGCATTTTGAAGAACTGCGTGTGAAGAGTTTTTTGAAACTTTACCATACATCCCAGACAGCAATGCATGTCTAAAAGACATCATAAAGATATATTTAAGATATCTTTTAGACGTACATGTCTACAAAGCAACTTAATGCCGTCTTAAGGCCTGCCCTTGGGAAAATTTACTTTAAATGAAATTAAAGTTTTCAAAAGTAATCTTTCAAGTCTAAGAGTTTACTTAAAGAAGTTAACTTTTAATTTAAAGAAGTAAACTTTTTACTTAAGAAACTTTAGATTAATTTTCGACACTTAAAGTAATTTTTAGATAGCCAAGCCTGTCGAAGTTCCCGCTAGAGGGCCGCGTGACATAGCACTTTCTCGTAAGAAGAAAACCGCACGCGGTATTATAAATTCTTTTCAGAAATTTTCAAGAATGCTGGCGATTTGAAATTTTTTTAGGGGGGAAACCCCTGTGGTCAGTTTCCTCAAGTTGTCTCGCCAAATCCTTTTTCGAATCCCTCAGTAAATATATACTTGAAATATTATTTAACAATACTTAGACTTCGCTGGTGTTGCCCGTGAAATTTTGTCTTCCCCCCACCCTTTTTCTTAAAATCTCCCGCCTTTTCTTTTTTCTTTCGAGCTCTCCTCATTTCTCCTTTCTCTCTAGCGTTTTCTCTTCGCCACGCGGCTGCACTCGTCCTCGTTACTTCGCTCAAGGTCCCGCGATTCGTTATTACGCCTCTGGGAGGTAATGTCCTCCGCAATTCACGAGCCGGCTTCGTCACTAACGAGAGCAGATTTCAATGAATTCAATCTAATTCTTGAGAGTGGGAGAAGGAAAGACGGAGGGAGAGAACCAGCCAACCACTGATTTACGTTCTATTTTAACATGTGTTACGCTTTTTGTAGCCTTCCGCTTGAGTCAGAATAATGACGTATCGCGATAATAATAGACCCTTTGTACTCTGGAATGCGCCGAAAGTCCCTGAACTCGTCGCGAGGAACTTCGTTGACGCGACATTCCGTTCTCCGGGATTGTTTAAGGTGCATCCAAGGATCTTCGTCGCGGGCGCCTCTCACTTAATTGGAAAAAAACGAATGCCACTTTTTTAAACGCGAATCGGCGTCACTTTTTAGCACGTTGTGTATCGAAGCGTGTTGAAGAATGAAGTTAGAATGTAGCGGCGAAGCTGTAAGCAATTTCCGCGTGACACGGACGACAATAAGTCGTGACTTCTTCAATCTTTCGAATGAAGCAAAAACGTCAACTTCAACAAGATCGACGTTTCTGGAACAGAAGAGATGTATTAATCAAAGGCCTTGCACAAGATGGCGGACTACTTGCGGCATAGTATAACAAGTAGGTCCACTCTCTGTCGACCCTTTGACCTTTTCGGTCCCGATCACCTTATATTCCGCCATTATTTTGGGCAGCAATCCAGCGGTGTGTGTATGTACTCGTCAAAAAGCTACACTACCACACATATAACTTTTTTCTCATTGGCTTGACCGAAACAATGTCGGATGCGCAGAAGGAATCGACGCAAAACGTTATGCTATGGTTATATTATAACTAGTAGGTCCACTTGGTCATTTGTTTGGTTTTGCATCGATCCCTTCTGCGTATCATCTTTTTGGCCCAACCAATGAGACAATGGTTGCATGTGTGGTAGAAAGCTGCGATGAGTACGTACACACGTACACGCCGCTGGTTGTAGGCCAAAAACATGGCGGAATACCATATGATCGGGGCCGAAAAGATCAAAGAGCCGGCAACCCAGTGAGAAATGACTCGTCAATCGATGTCGAAACCAATTGTCAAATTGACGTCGATTCGACATCGTTTCGACGAATCATTTTTCGCTGAGAGAGAGTGGGCATACTAGCTATACTATAATGCTTGCGAGTGAACAATGTTGCTAGAAATAAACCCCTTTCTGTAGGAGCCGTGCCCAAAAGGCGAAGAAAAGTGACGTTGGCCAGAGACTCGTCGCACGGGACGGTTCACAGACCGCCCTTGCGCCGCGCCGGTCCATTACTTTGTCGTTGCACTTGGCGCAGGGTCAAGTCTGGTCTGACTCTCGCGCGATGATCGACGGCTGCGAACGTTGTGCTACGAAAGCATGTCGGATGCTCGAGTGCACCTCGCATCGCGGCGTTCCCGTTTAGAGAAATGCTTTAAATTAGCGACAAGATCAAGGAGAAGAATTTGTCGAATTACCCTGTCGGAAATAATTCTACAAAATTCTGCAAACCTATAAAATATACCTGCCCGAATCTACGAAATTCTACTCTAAATTTTAAGAGTGTTATAAAAATCAACATGAAATGGCTAGGATTCCAACACTTTTGTTTGTTTTTGTAATATTCTACAAGTAAGCAGACGTTTTAATTCTTTAAGATTTGGTTGTTTCTCAAATTTTTTTAACTAGTAAAGTTTTGTACTAATTTTTACAAAATTGTACATTTTCGTGAAATACTACTTGCAATAATTTCTTGATTGGAGAACATTGTGATTTGTGGTACGATTTCGTAGATATTTTTACAACAAAAATGTTTCAACGAAGATATAAAAATTTCTACAAATTTCTATTTCAAGTCAATTTTTGTAGTTATTTATAGAAATTTTTTCCGCCAGGGTAGGGAAGACACGTGCAAACATACACGGAAACAAGTTTTTTTTAAATTTTACCATACATTTTACTAGTAATTATATTTAGAATACATTTTCCTGGTAGAATGTATGGTAAAATTTCCAAAAACTCTCATAAAGTTCTTCAAAATGCCATGTCCTCCGATTACATGATTTTCAGAATTTTTAGATTTTAAGAGAAAATTCTCTCCGTGTAGATGGACGATCTGAATCGCAATTTAGAATAACCCGAGGGAGATTGTGAGTTTTGCCAGAAAATCGTCGTAAACTGGCAAATGCGTAATATTTGGGTTCGTTAAATTATCAGTGAGCAAAATGTTAGCGGTAGACTAGCAGCTTGCCAGCAGCTTCGAGCAGAATATCGCGGCAGATTGGCAACAACTGCGTCCGCATTAAACCCGTGTCCCGCCAACGGAGTCAGTCGACATAATCTGATAGCAGACCGCCGGGAGAAACCGGGTAGGATCTATTATCTGGCGATCATTCAGATGGAATATATCGTCCCTCCTGTGGCAAAAGGATGAATGTGCACATTTTCACAAAGTAGTTAGTTAAACAGTCAAGTCCGACGATTATTTCAGCAACTTAAATATAACTACTTAACTATTTTCTTGTTTTATGAAAATTTGCAGATTCGCGGTTTCGGTACTCTGGGAAAAAAAAGACGGCAACCCAAAATAACATCAAAATGACGCACCTCCATTGATTAGGATTACTTTAAAATCTTGGGTACAGATGGAATAGCTAATTGCGATTTTTAGTTACGCGGGGTGAAATTCGTGAAAGATTAGAGTTACGGACAATCCAAATAATTCGATTACTAATTGTGGGCCCCAAAATGGGTTGCTGTCTTTTTTCTCTCAGAGTACAGGGGGGAAGAGAGATATTATTTAACGTACGAGACGACAGATTCTACACGGAGTGAATTTTCTCTTCAAATTTATCATGCGATCGTGTTTTTTGAAATTTCCCGGAATGCCGTGTCGTCCCACGATCACGTAATTTTCCGGATAAATTTTAAGAGAAAATTCCCTCCGTGTACCGACAATCCACTGTAGTCTACCGGTAAATTCCGTTATATGTATTTGGCTGCTGCCGACAAAACTCGCGGCAGAACACTTTGCAAAACTTCTGTTTTCGACAGATTTGGCTATCTGGGTTAGTAATCCGTCGCCAGGAACGGCCTGACCGGAATGCCGCCGATGCCCCGTCATCATCGGCGGCGATTCTCGCGAAAGTTTCTCGCGGCAGCTAAGGTGGAAGATTAGAAGGAAAAAAAACAGAGAGAGAGACGACGGCGAGAGAGGAAAGACGTGGAAAAAAGGAGTCGCCGCATCCTGGAAGGGGCACGTACGGACGGAAGTCCGCGAAGGGGGCAGCTCGTTACGTTCGGCATTCGTTTACGTGCCGTGCCGGTCGATGACGTATCGCTATATCGTTTGCCGAGATATTTAAGCCCGTCGCAGGTAGAAAGCGTGGAGCGTTCCAGGAAGTCGCCGGCGCTCGGCCGCTCGGTTCCCCGTATCTCTCGGGGATACGCGGCTGGTTATGCCACCGGGCGAAAGAACAAAGAAAAAAAAAGAGGAACAGACTCGAGCGCATCCCTCGTCGATACACGCGGCATACAATCGCTCCGAAAACCCGCCGATGACGTCACAACGGTGCCGTTAGGACTCGGGATGGGACGATCCGAAGAAACGATTTGCTTTGAAATAGCGTTGCCGCGAAAGGCCACTTCTACCTGCCTTTCTGGGACAAAGTCATCGTAGAAAATGCGCCATTAACAATCCATTATCATTGTGATTGTATGATTTATAGTAAACACGTGCGGATGCGCGATTCGTTTCTTCTCTTCCGCTTTCTCCCCTTCTCCATTCTGCAGATCGTAACGAATATACGACACGATACTTTTTCAAGATGCACCGCTCTTCGGGATTAATTTAACGACTCGTACGCCAGAAGGTAAGTAACAGTCATGAATATGTACGACAGCAGGCGAGGAACAATCGTGAATATATTATTACACGCTTGTGATAGAAAGTAGTTAAGTAGGTAATAGAATAGCCGTGGGGTAATTGAGAGCAATGTGTAGAAGCAACAATGCAATAAACGCGGTAATTAATAACCGAATTAACAGTCTCCTATTTTTCTCTTTCTTACTTCGCTTTCCTCACGGCCGAAACGGCATAAAACGGTTAGAAAATAAAACAACAGCGCGTTGAAAATGTTATTATATACTTTTGTTTAAACTCATTTCAAGAGAATAAAATTTAATTGGTCTGAAACGACTTATGACTGACGCGGGACTCCAATGTAGTTTATTGTATAATTTTACATGCCACATGTATATATTATATTGTTCGTCTACATTTAATATACGAGTGCGTAATTAAATTTGTGAATTCGTGTTAAACGGTATATGAGTTCACATATTAGATTAAAATTATTGGGCTCGGACCTAAAAGGCGTTATCGTTTGTTTGATTTATATCGTAATGATTATTTAACTCAATTTGTAATTTATAATTATTCAAACGACTTCACGTATAATTAACATATATTTTATCCTCGTATCCTGTAATTACCGATGTAAAACGAGCTGGAATTTACGATTCGACTTCCCGCTTGAATTCAATTCTAAATGAATGTATCGCGTCGTTTTGCTTGTTCGCGTTCACTCGACTGTCCGCAGATCGGCAAAACGACAATTTCCAGCATTAAGGATAGTGCTGGGACGGGCAGGCTTACGCCGTTCTCGATATACGAGGGACATTTGAAAAGTTTGCCGAACGGAATAGAAACAAGTTGTTATTTTCAATTCGGCTTTCTCGTAGAGGCAGCTTTGCGAGTTAACGTACAAATCGGAAATTGCTTCTTCAGAATTTAAAGCCGAAAAAAAACTTGAACGTCGCTTTCTCAAAGAGGAAGCTTTGTGCGCGAATTAAAATTCTGAGGAAGCTATTTCCGATTTACACCTGAACTCACACAGCTTCCTCTACGAGGAAGCAAATGCATTCTTTTTTTTTACGTTTTAAAACACTCTAAACACATTGGCAATGAAAACTCGCATACAATTTTTTTCATGAAAGCAAAACTTCCTCTAGGAGGAAGCAAAATAGCTCACGTCTTTTTATAATTATTTCCCAACATAACCTCCCTTTACATCAGTTCTTACTTAAGTCATCTAGGTCATTATCCCATTATGAAATTCCGATTTATCAAATAATGCAACAAAGACGAGTAAAAAAAGTCTCGAAAATCACTTTCCAGCGAGACGTTTCTTTAACCGTGGGAACAGGCAGAAGTCCGACCGAGCTAATTGTAAGTCAGAGGCGAATGGGGAGGATGCAACAACAAGAAATCGTATCTTATAGCGAATCCGGTTGCACTGAGTGCACACTAAGCCTTGTTCCTCTTGCAATATTTCTTATCCCAGAAAAATGGTCTGTGCAACGTTTATAACAATCATTTTTTGACTAAATACTCTTTGAACATGCATTTAAGACAAAGTTAAATATAAGAACGGACCATAAACAAGCCTCAGTGTGCACTTAGCGCGCGCTAGTGCAAGCAACCGAATTCGCTATCAATTCTCGGATATAAAATAGCAAAGTTCGTTCAAAGCACTACACAAAAGCGGATATATTCGATAATCGGAACGAAATGGAACTTTATAACGCGCGTGCGTAGAAATTTCGATGGGATTTCCCATGTGGCGTCCGTGCGCGCGCGACATCCGTCTGTAACTTCATTCCGACAACTTTTCAAACGAGCCCGCGTACGTAGGCATATCGATTCGAGCGCAATCGCGGGCGTAATGAGTCAGCGCGAGGCCCCGCGCCGCGTGCGATCGAAAACCCATTAATTCCGCGTATACGCGGCGCGTACGTACGCGATGCCCCATTAGCTGCGCGCGATAGTGTTTACGTCGTCGCGCAGGCATGCGGGACTGTTTCCAAACCGGCCACCGCGCGTCACAATCCGGCGCGCGTCATAGCTCGCCGAATCGCGGCCGCGCGGCGCGAGGCGATTTAAAGCCCACTTTTGTAATCGGCGCGGAATGCGAGTTCTACGAGCGTTCGCAGAGGGGCAAGAGCGAAACACGTTTCTCCCGCGACCGTTTGCAATTATATATATGTATATCGCGCAAATATAATGTATATATATATATATATATATATATATAAAAGTAGTTTACACGTATGTGTTTGTGCGCGCTGGAGTGGGCTATTTTTGTCGATGCGCTAATATAAGTGCTCCGCTCGCACACGGTCGCTCATTTCTTCTTTTTTTTTTGACCGAACGACGATTTGCTTGAGCGCGCGAAACGCGAAATCCACCTCTAGTGCAACACATGATTCATAGCGAATTCGGTTGCTTGCGCTAGTGCGCGCTTGGGAGGCTTGTTTACAGTCTATTCTTATATTTAAGGATCGTCTTAAACACCTCTTGAAATACTTCCTAGCCAGCAGAGCGAACCGTACAGCATCCGCATCATTTCTTTTTTTGGCTAAATAGCTCTTGAACGTGTATTTGAAATGACCATAAATATAATAGCGAATTCGATCGCTGGCACTCTAGTGCGCGCTGAGTGCACACTAAGGCCTGTTTGTAGTCAATTTTTGTATGTACACAATGTATTTTAAACGCGCCGCAATGACGGCCCACAAAATCTCGTGACAGAAAGAAACATCCCGGAAGGAAGTGGGCTAATTTCATCGCGGTGTAACGAACGCGTTTAATTACCCGTGAAATATACGTCGTATTTTCGCCGAGGGGAAACCGACTCCACCAACGATCTGGAGGATCGATGTTCGAGCGGTAGCGCGTCGCAAAAGTGATCAGATACCATCTTCGCGTTTTCCTGCATTTCGCGCGTCGCGTGTGCATGTGGATTCTCTCGCACATGAATCACCGATAACTCAACGATAATTCACGCGAGGGCCGGAGGGGAGGGGCAAGTCGCGCGGGGTATGGAAGCCTCGTCGGTCCGCCCTGTATATCGCCAAGTGTTGCGAGTCGTCGAGCAACGTCGTCGCCCCCGGGCCCCGACGGATGTACGCCTGGGGGAGGCGGGGTGGTGCGAGGAGGGGGGGAGCCAGGCGAAGAAAGCAAAAGGCCCGTTGTTGTTCGGAAGCAAAGTAGCGTGTGCGGATTCGCGCGCCACGAACGCGCGCGACTGCGTTTGGAGCATGCAGGGCTCTGGTACCCCCCGATGCCCCTAGCAGCTTGGCCACCGGTCACCCCGCTACACTGGCCGTACGTCACCCGGGTGCAGCTGCACTCGCGGCCGCGCGACCTTTCCCTCCCGCCTCCACTCGCGAGTGGCCAGGCACCGTCCGTCCGGTGCCACTGCCAACCTGTGGGACGCCCGACGCTCCGCGCTGGCCGGGCCCGTGCGTAGAAAGGAAGAATATTCTTCTTTTGACAGTATGTCTGGTTTCAACGTGAAAATCTTGAAATGAGATTATCGAAGGGAGAAAAACTGACATGAGGAAAGCAATTTTATACGATTGAAAAAAAAGATATGCTTATTATTTAAGAAAATTTTTCTTGAGTGTAAAGGAAACATTAGATGGAAAATGACATATTTTCAAATCGAAGGTGCGTAGAAAGGAAGAATATTCTTCTTTTGACAATATGTCTGGTGTCAACGTGAAAATCTTGAAATGAGATTATTAAAGAAAGAAAAACTGACATGAGGAAAGCAATTTTATACGATTGAAAAAAAAGATATGCTTATTATTTAGGAAAAAATTTCTTGAATATAAAGGAAACATTATATGGAAAATGACATATTTTCAAATCGAAGGTGCGTAGAAAGGAAGAATATTCTTCTTTTGACAATATGTCTGGTTTCAACATGAAAATCTTGAAATGAGATTATTGAAGGGAGAAAAACTGACATGAAGAAAGCAATTTTATACGATTGAATAAAAAAAAGATAAGTATGCTTATTATTTAAGAAAAATTTTCTTGAATGTAAAGGAAACATTAGATGGAAAATGACATATTTTCAAATCGAAGGTCATAATGATTCAAATGACTTTCACGCCAAAATAATTGTATGTAAAGGAAAGTTCTCTATTCTGAGATAGGATTCCAAGTTCAATCACAAATCTCTTTTCGCAACGATTACACGATCTAACAGTGTTTGTAAAATTTGTAAAAAAATTCATTGTTTTAATCTCGCATCACGCGTTTTACTCCGAGTACGATACGAATCTAGAATTCCTGATTGTCGAGTTGAACGTTTACGAGACAAGCTAATATTGACGCGATCACATTCAGGAGGCCGGTGTTCATCATTAATCTTATCGTCACTGTTACGCATCGAAATCGACGTCTCTCTATTTCGATCGTATTTCGAGATAAAAGAATTCCGCTTGGCGGACCTCTTTCAGTTTCGCCACAAAGGCGAGCGCCAATTAACCCGCGAGCCTCTTGAAAACGTACGCGATCGCACGACGGCTCGGTTTTCTTATCTTCGATGCTGTCATCCCGTTCGGTTGATAGCGTCTCGGCTTACATTTCAGCGCCGTCAACGCCGAGTCTCGACGCCGAACAATGTCGGCGTAGAGTGACAATGGGATGAAACGCTGTCAATACGCCAATGAGTATTGCCAGCGCTATGATATAATGGTCGTCGCCGCAGAATTACCTATGTATGCCTCCCGAGGAGGCGATAAAATCACTCGTTATTGCGTAAGAGAAGCTTCAATAGAATCGTTATGTCTTTCTCTCTCTCTCTCTCTCTCTCGCTCTCTACGATCATTTAAATTTGCAACGATTGGGGTCCGAGGCGCGAGTGCGGGGACGCGAGCGATATGTGATTAGAGCGTGGAATTTTCACGCGCGTCGAAAGTGACTCGGTACTCGGCGGCGTCGATCCTAGATTCGAAATAGAAAAAAAAATATATTCCGCGACAAGTTTATCGAATCGCGCGGATGTTAAACGCGCGCGTTCGCGAGTTTCGCGTGAAACGAGACGGGAATGCGTTTCGTTATCGGTGGATTTCGTTTCGACGAAAGCGGATGAGTCGCTCGGATCGCTCGCGTGCGAATGAATCGAGAAACGCGAATTAACTTTGAAACCTTTCCTGGCATCTACCTGCCTGTGTCTCGTTTACGAAATTGTTATCTCGAGCGTACACGGAGGAAACGATCATAGAAAAACCTTGTATTAATTCGGAAAAGAATGCAGTAATAAGAATCGATAATGAATTATCTGCCTTTATCGGCGGATTAATTTCTAAAATGCCTTATCGTCTCCCCTTTATCTCGACGTGGTGAGTTATTGTTTTGAAAATATGCGCGTAAATCGGATCCGAAGCATCGGCGGGAGTTGGCCGTTTGAAACGCGGGGCGTTTCTCTCGCTGGTTCTCCCTCGGAAGAAACTGAAGATCCGGGGAGCAGCGCACCCGTCAGTCGCGAGCGAGGCTGCATTCGGAAATTATCATCACTCGAGTGCCCCGGCGTATCAGTTGATCCCCGTTGTTCACCGAATGTTAAACAAGGATAAAATGGTACACTCCGGGTCTACGATTTTGCTCTTGCGTTATAATTTTTCAGAAGCCCCTCGCTTCTCACATGTTTCCGCAACCAGTAAGCTTGGACGAGCAAAAGTAATAATTGATCAAAAATAGGCCACAGTAACAAAAAATAATTTTTAGTACTTTAATACCAACTTTATTAACAAAACATGCGTTTTTTAAATCTTTTCTAGTCTGTGTCGAGGAGGCCCTTTGTGATGCGTGGCTCTATAGCTTATCTAATTTACGTGTGCCCAAGGAGAAGAAAAAGTCAGGATGATGTCAATTTGATGTCACATTGACCAAATTTATGTCAAATTTTGGTCAATTTGATGTCATATTGACGTCATCCTTAATTTCTTTTTCATCAATATGGCATGAAATTGACGAAAATTTGCGGGACCGCGGCCCGGGGGCGCGAGGTCCGCTAGGCGCGGCCCTGCACGTGGCGCAGCGCCGTGATTCAGGCCGGCCAGAGTTCACGTCCGCCGCGTTGGCAGCAGTGCGCCCGCGCCGAGTCAGTGCTCAATGCGTCGCGCGACGGACAACAACGTCGGGGTTCTGATCTGGTGGTGCGGGCAGAGCGGTACGTCGCCTCGCAGCCGTTGTCGTCGTCGCCGTTGTTTCGCAGCGTCGTCTCCGTTGGGTACGGTCCGCCGAGCGGTAGCTACGCTCTCCATCCCTCGGGACGCGGGCTGGGCCGAGGCGCCGCGCGGTACACTCGACCGAGCTCCGTCGCGTCGAACGGCGCACCGCCGCGCCGCGCCGCGCCGTTCCCTCCGTTCGCGCTCGTCGTCCCGCGGTCGGCCCCCGCGATGCATCGCGCGCATCGCGCCCGCGACGGAGCCCCGATCGACGCGCGTTGTTGGGCGTAGCCGGCGGCAGCGAGAAACGACACGGGAGCGTGCGTGCGTGCGTGCGTGCGTGCCTGCATGTCCGCCTATCCGCCTGACCTGCGCTTGCCATTGCCCGTTCTTGCCTGCCTGCATGCGTGCGTAAGCTGCTGCGGAACTGCCCCGCTCGTCGCTGCCATTACGAAGTGCGAGCGAGGGGGCGACGAGGCGTCGCGTGTGTGCGCGTATCTGTGCCTGTGTGGGTGGGTGTGTGTCTAGTCGCGGTGCCTAGTGCCTCGTAACCGGTGCGCGCGTACCCGCGCCGTGCACGAAAGGGAGATACGTAGACGACGGAACCTCTCTCTCTCTCTCTTTTTCCTCTTCCGTCCGTCTCTTTCGCGCTTCGTCCCCACGCGTCGTCGTCGTGAAACTCGGCCCGCCTAGACGGCCAAGATCGAACGGCGGCAGGCCGAGGCATGTCGTCGGTAGCATCGTAGCTCGGGATCCCGGATTCGAGAGCGCGAGGTGAGTGCCAACGAGCTGACGTCGATGACGTTTTACGTCGCGTCGCGTCGCGTCGCTTCGCGCTGCGCCGCGGCGCGGCGCGGCGCGGCGAGGGCGATTGATTCCGCGACGAAGGACGACGCGACCGGCGACCGGCGACGGGGGCGTGGATTTTCCAGCGTTCTGTCAACACGCGCGGAATCTGCACAGGACGCTCGCTCCCGCATGGCACACCCATCTCGCTGCGCGAGCGAGTGAGCGAGCGAGTGACCTGGCGGCGCGGCGCGGCGCGGCGCGGAGCGGAGCAGGCGCTGGTGCCAGGAGACGCTCGCGCGGAGCGGCGAGACGGAGAGGCGGTGGACGGAGCGTAGATCGAAATCGCGAGAGATCGTGGATTCTGCGTAGCGGGAAAAGAGCGTGCGACGATTATACCTCGTTAGCGACGATCGGCCGTCGCGAATTGCGAGAACCAGGCCGGCTGTGTGGGGCTTCCTCCGATTTCCGAACGCGACACGCGAAAATCGTCTCCCTGCGTGCGTGCGCGCGCGCGCGTGTCTGTTGACACACGCAATCTTGTCTATTGGTCTATACTAGAGGTGTGACATTTTGATGTTATCTTTATACCCAAAATGCCCCAGGAACGCTTTTAACGTCATTTCTTTACATTTTGGAGTCCCCAACTTTGTTTTAACAAGTTTTTAAAACGCAAAATAGTGTCCAGATAACGTAAAAAATCCCAATTTTCCTTAGCAAACATTTGTAACGTCAGTGTTGTATCCTAAACCAAAGAGATTTATGCCTAGGACTAGTTTTTGTTTACTCCTTTCTGACATGTTACTGCTTTAAGGGGGGAGCCTACTTTAGAAGGCCGAAAATAACGTGTCTTTTAAGAATTTTTTTCTAAAGGAACAATAATGTTTAGGTTTCTAACACGTTTAGGATGTTTTAATACAACATTTGAACTACAGATACAAATTTCTTCAATAAAAAAAAGTTACATTTTCACTAAGTAATTTAATGTTAACTTTCGTGCGTCGCCATTGGAGTTCTCTAATTTTGTGTACCTACACGATTAAGAAAAAACTATTTGACCTATCAACTTCGTTCAAAGATTTTTAATTAGATAATAGTCAACCATCCTCGGTAAACCACAAAAATTAATAAAAAGTCACTTTAAACTATTTATTTTTTGCATAAACGAATGGATATTGCCTCGAGAAAATCGTTACTTTTTCTTCCAAGTCGTACAGAATTTGAAGTTTTCTACTTTAAAAAATTTTTTTTTTACATAGGGTAAAATTATATGACAATTAAATATATACTTGATTTTTTATTTAGACTAGAATTGAGGACGCTAGGCTGTACACAGTGGCGCAACTCCGATGGCGACGCACGAAAGTTAATATTAAATTACTTAGTGAAATGTAACTTTTTTTTATTGAAGAAATTTGTATCTGTAGTTCAAATGTTGTATTAAAACATCCTAAACGTGTTAGAAACCTAAACATTATTGTTCCTTTAGAAAAAAATTCTTAAAAGACACATTATTTTCGGCCTTCTAAAGTAGGCTCCTCCCTTAATAGCCTGAAAATGATATGTAATTTCAGTAATTTGTTCCATGCTATTTTAATATGTTGTGTTTTATGTTACGTTTTCCAACATATGTTTAACCTTAATTAATGTCGTAAATTGTTCTATCAAAACATTAAGGCCCGGTTTCACCAACGTTGTTTAGCTTTAAGCTTAGCTTAATTCGTTCTTTGCCTCTTTCTAAAGTAACAGTTAGAAGTCCTAAGTCGTCTTATTGAAGCCCTGCCCACCTCTGACCACGGCATTATCAAAAACATTGTCAAAATAATGCAAAATCCGGAAAAACGAAACGCAAAATGTGCCAAAAAATAACATGAAAATAACGCAAAATCTGGAAAAACAAAACGCAGAAGATGCCAAAAATAACATCAAAACAACGCAAAATCTGGAAAAACAAAACGCAAAAGTTACCAAAAAACAACATGAAAATGTCGCACCTCTATTGCACAGCTTGCCGGTTTGAGACTTTGAGCGCAATCGTTAGAGATTCATTTATCAATATCACGTAATTACTTCAATGCCAGAGATATCTTGATTAGACCTACACATACATATGTGATTGAATTATATACAAGTACAGTACCCTCCATAAGTTTGGAAACACTTTATAAAAGTGTGTAATATGAAAGAAATGCATACTATAATCGATGTATTTTGCTTTGTAAGTGTTTAAAGAAAATTAAAACGAAGATACGTACATACGACAAGCTTTTAACAAAGATCTATTACATGGCGTGTCAAGTCGATAGTCGAAAGTCTCGAAGTATTGTCGCTTTTCCGAGATGCTGATTGGCTGTCTTGTTTGCGCGATACGACATGCTTCAGTCGTGTTATTTGCAGCTGTTAAACTATGCGAATTTTTAGAGAGAGCAAATGGCGCGCGCTTGTATCGCCTAGTTTAAATTGAATTTTAGATTCCTTAAAGTCACCACCTTTTGCTTTAATGACTGCCTTGCATACTCGCGGCATGCGATAGATTAACTTTTGCAGAGATTCAGTCGGGATTCGTTTCCATTCTTGCTGGAGATTCTCCCAGAGATGCACTTCACTCGTAATTAGTTCTTTGCGAATCCTCCTGTTAATTGGTTATTTAAACGTATCGTAATTTTATCGTTATTTAAACGACTTATGACATATTTATATCAAACATGTGCACAGATCGCTGCTGTGCCACTATTTATCTGTAAAATATAGGGTGTTTCCAAACTTATGGAGGGTACTGTACATGGAGATATTTTTCTCTTAAAATTTACCCTGAAAATCATGTAATTATGGGATAGCATGGCATTTCGAAGAGTTTTATGAGTTTTTGAAATTTAAAAACTTCACAATTAAACTTTCAAAAACTCAAAAAATTCTTCGAAATGTTGATTACATGGTCTCCAGGATAAATTTTGAGGAGAAAATTCTCTCTGTGTGGGTGTATGTACAAGGTGTTAAAAGAGTCCAGGACTTCAAGAGAGAAGACAGATAGTACTCGTGAAGTGGAGCGAAAAAATTCCAGTTAACGAGCAATTAATATTTTCGGAGTTATGAGCAGTTCTTCATTTTGGTTAAAGTAACTTCCATTTAGTCAGAGGAAAAAAGAATTTTTCAAACTCCAAAAAGTTTACAAGAGGTCATTTCCACGTATGCCCCACATTTTTGTACCACAGAATCGCGAGCTCTTTCAAAAATTCCCGTCTGTTTATAAAATTTTTTTTTTTCGACCTGTGTTTATTTCTCCACGAGTGCTATCTGGCTTTAAAGTCCTGAATCCTTTTTTCATCGCTTTGTTTTTATCGCAGCTGTGCCTCCGTATCTATTGATAATTGAACACGTGTGCGTGAACTGTTTTTACACAGATGAATCGATGCCACAAACTACAAAAATATTTATCTTATATAATTTGTTTGTATATAAACTCGAAGGTTTTAATTGGATTAATCTAAATTTCGAAAATAATGCCGAAAACAATGGACGTCCGTGTTTACTCCGTGTAGCGATAATTTTACAATTGGCATCGCGTCGATAAAGTTGAACTCGCTGAGATTATATCCGGCAAATAATAACCGACGATTAGATTTGCCTAATGCCGACTTAGCACTGTTCTGCTTGAGATAATTACGTTCAGACGGCCGGTCCGGAATGGCCTTTACGATAATACGTTTCGGATATGATAAATAGTCAGCGTCGCGTGCACGATTAATGGCAGCTGCCAGATAATTAAGAACGTCAAACGATTACAGACGATTTACATGTCCAGCGCATCGAACATTGGAATTTAATCCTCATCGTGTCTGAAACGAGAAATTGGTGAATTTTAATCGATCCGTTTCACTAATCTCTTCGTGATCGCTAGAATGCGCAAGCCCCACTTACGCTCTTTTGTCTCTGGTTTAAAGCCATTGGTTTTAAACCGGATTTTCCTTGGAAAATGCTAATGAAATAAAACGAAAGAAATTAACAAGAACCAATTCGATCGTTGAAAGACCTGTCGCGGACGACTTGGGGAAAAGTTTTGTCGCGTGCCGCGGGATCTCGCGATGTTGACGTTCAAGTTTCGCGGGGGTCGTCGTAGAAATGTCACCAGGCGGCTCAGATCTGCGGCAGACGCGTGCATCGCGCTTGAAGAAATTTAACTAAATTTAACTGAACTTGCGGAACTGGAACCAGACGAGAATATGCGAGGCAGCGTTAGACGTCTAATTAACGGTTTTTCCCCATACATTTCATTTCGCGAGGAAGTTATGTGCGCACTCAGCAGATCTAACTTGAGCCGCTTGAGTGTCAACAATCGGGCAGCTCTGTCCTCGTTGACAAAAAGTCGCGGTTTAAAGACTTTATATAAACGAGGAAGATTCAAAGCTTTATTCATTAATTTTTCTCTAGAGATGTTTCGATCGAGCCCTTTCCCTTAACTGCGCGAGAGCTTTCATTCGGAACGTTTCGCGTTTGCAGTTTCTGCCTTACGTAAATCGCGCGTAGAACGTCGTTTCGCCGCGCGACGATAGCATGGCACGAGTAGTCTTGCAGACGACAACTTTGATCGGTCCTTTCATTTCCTAACTTCCGCGATGAAAAAAACTTTTCGCTACTGTACACGGAAAAAACCAATATATCAACAAGATCGGTGTAATTGAAATGAAATCGTTGAAACAATATCAGTAACGAATGAAAAATCAGATGGTTGTCTCAATGATCTGGATATTTAGTTCAATGCTTAAAATTACAATCCGCAGCAAGTACAATTGAGGGAATTATTTATGTTTGTGGCAGCCCGTGACGTCAGCGTTTAATTCAAACAACTTCGCGTCTGCGTAGCTAATCACGGCTTGCTAAAAATATTTTGCTGCCGTAACTGTAAATTTCTAAACCACAGACGGTTTGCTGCCGCACCCAACACAACAGTGACAAAATATTTAGCTATCACAACAAAATATTAGCCGTCCATATTTTACAACTGAAATTTAGTTACCACATGCAGTTTTTGCTACGGCAGTCGGAAAGACCGGCTAAGGCGAAAATAACTAAAATGAAAATGTTGCCGTATAAATAGTAGGGGCGTCCACATTGTTTTGTGTTGCAACATTCACCGAGTTTGCTGCACAAAACGCATACAGTTATAAAAGTATTAATGTAATGGAATTTTGCCATTAGGATTTTCGATAGAACTCTGTGAAGTTGGCCCCAAATTAAAAAAAAATTTCATTTTAACGTCTTTAATAGCGACGACGCTATTTCTTAAACCCATAAAGAACTCTGGAACTATTGTAAATCTATAGAGAACTCGTAAAAAAAAGTTAAAATTTTAAATAATGGAGGGCTAATTTCACAAGGGTCTATTTATTGGGGTGCCAACCCTAATTAGACATGTGGTAACCATATTGGTCTCTCCGTGTAGCTATATTTTTTTCCATGCGAAAAAAAGGAAGAGAAAGCGAAAAAGACAGAGAAGGAAAGAGCGAGAAAGAGGTAGAGGTATTCGGAGAGAATTTTCCCTTGTTTGTCCTAAAAATCGTGTGATCGTGGAACAACACGGCATTTTAAAGAATTTTATGGCTTTTTCGAAATTTTACCATACATTTGAATTACTGGTAAAAATGCATAGTAAAATTTCACAAAAACTCTCATAGAATTTCTTCGAAATGCCACGTTGTCCCACGATCACATGGTTTTCAGGATAAATCTTGAGAGAAAATGCTCTCCGTGTAGCGAGTGTACATCCTTCTCTCTCACAGAATTTTGCCAGAACTGGCAAAGAAACCTGTTGGCCAGACTCCGATTGTAGGGACCCTACTAGCTCGGTCCGCGAACGCCGGTTGCAACTTCTGTGAAGCCACTTTTTCAATATTTGAAAAGAGCGCAGTTCCGGTTGCCTCCCCCCTGCCGAAGAGCTCTACAGTTCTTAATTGATTATAGAAAAATCAACTAATAAGAATTCTTCAATGTCGCCAGCGATAATTATAACAACGTCAGTGTTTCCTTGACCATTCCTGACATTTTTAATAATACAGGAAATTTATTGCGAAAAATATTACTTCAGC
Source organism: Vollenhovia emeryi (assembly GCF_000949405.1). Lineage (NCBI taxonomy): Eukaryota > Metazoa > Arthropoda > Insecta > Hymenoptera > Formicidae > Vollenhovia > Vollenhovia emeryi. The sequence continues at coordinate 803,118 of NW_011967153.1, forward strand.
CGGGCGGTCGTCTCGCCTAGAGGCGTAGGGAGGTCCAGGTTCAAACACTGGCTGAGGTAATATTTTTCGCAATAAATTTTATGTGTCATTAAAAATGCCAGGTACGGTCAAGAAAACACTGACGTTGATTATAGAAAGAGTTACGTCTTTCGGAGAGCTTCGCAAAAGCCTCCTGCCCGCAAAGGGAAATCTCGGGAGTCGCGGAGTTTCGACCACCGCGCGTTTGACTTTCTAGCGCGGGGCCTCGCACCCACGCGCGCGAAAACGCCCGCGCGTGTAATCGCGCGCTCAAAAAGTCGTCAAAGCCGCTCGGTCACCGACGCCGATTATTAGATCATCGAAGTGATTAGATCATCGTAATTCGCGTGCCGCGTTTCACGTCCGCCTCTGCGTTTACCGTGCGGGGATAACCGTGGTAGAAAAAAGCGTGTTTTTTTTTTATTCGAGTATTATTGGCGCAGCGTTGATGTAGCGCGATGCTGATGAAAAAGATAAGACCGTGCAACGTCGATGGCTATCGCGCCGTGATTCAGGAATAATTTTTCAACTGTGAGACATTAAATTTCTCCTTTGGATACCCGCCAGGAGGCAAATAAAAGCGCGCTGCAATTACAACGTATCTAGCCCGAGTTAATTTCACGCGGATTGACATAACGTAGAAATGATGAAAACATGAAGGTATCGGTCCTGAATCCTTTATCGCGAAGTATCCGCAATCTTGTAACGAGACCGGATTATAAAATTTAATGTAATAATTATAGATACCGAACGTCCATTAAGATATACGAACGATTCGCCGCGATGTTACGTATCGACATCCGGTATCGAGTGAACGGACCGGTCGAACGGGCCAGTTCAAATATCAACCGGAATGTGTAATACAAGCAACAGTGGATTGTACATATTGGCACGGCTTCCGAGCGCTTTTGTTACTTAATTTTTGCCACGTTCGTTCTTACGCGAGTTCAACATTCGCTCTCAACGTTTTTACGAGAGTCGAGATTGTCCCGCGACAAGCAAACGCGGGCAGATGGTATCGATACACCGCCCGCCACCGTGAACGTGGACGTGCACGTCGCGATTTTGGAGCTCGGCGCGAGCGCGTCTCGTAACGCCGAGCATACGCGCCGGCACCGAAGCAGATCGGTGAAAGCACATGGTACCGTGCATGGTGTCGCGGGTTTCGAGTCGGCGGATTTTGCAACGCGCGCAACCGATCCGTGCGTCGAGATAGAAACCGCGCGCGGTTCCGCATCGCGACGCCCGCGCCGCAATTTTTCAAATACCACGCGCGCAGTTTCATCGCCACGTGACCGAGTGGCTCGCGTGGCCGTTTTGGCGAACGTCGAGGAGCCGAAGACGCGGCCACGCTAGTCACTCTTGACGGACGACGCGAGATTAGACCCGCGGCTGAAGAGACATCGGTTAATAGGCGGTTAGCTTCGTCGACGGCGCGTTTGCGCAATTTGAAGCGTTGCACGAAAGCGTCGGAGTTTAGTGTTTTCACGCTTTGACCACCGTGAGCTTCGGCAGCGTCCCTCAAATTCGTTCCATATGGACCGCGAAACTCATCGTCAGCGAGACTCGGCTCGTTCGACGAGTTCTCGTACTTTCACTTGAAAAAAGAATTGAAGGATCATTGAGTATCGGGTCATTAAAATATCAAAATATGAAGGATCGAGAAGGTGTCACGAAAAGATGAAGGTGACTCGAATTTGAGCCGAAACGATTATGTACTTGAAATATTGATAATCGACAAATGCCCAAAATTAAATCGAGCTGTAATATAGGTGGTTACTCAAACTTTCAATATTTCTCGAAATTAAAATTATATAAATAAATAAATCATTGTTATGGATGATTTGGAATCACATTGTTTACTTATGTTGGATTTTCGTGTTCCTTTGTTTCCTTAGATATGTAGATGACATTTTTATGATACTCCCACAGGCGAACTCACTCACATTACATACGAAATTGAATCGAACAAATGTTTCAACTTCTTACACACGACAGTTTTCAGAGAGAATGATATTCTTGTAACGAATTGGTATCGAAAACCCACGTTTTCAGGCAGATACATAAACCTTTTCTCTAATCATCCGCTTAAATATAAAATTAACATCATTATTAACTTAGTTGATCATGCAATCTTATAATATTGTCTGACAAGCGCTTCCCTAATTCTAATACCAAGATAGCCGAAAAAATTCTCTTGACTAACTTTATGAGAGCTTTCTAAGTTTTTACCATACATTTTACTAATAATTATACTTAGTACACATTTTACTAGTAAAAGTGGTAAAATCTCCAAAAACTCACAAAGTTCTTTAAAATGCCGTGTTGTCCCACGATTACACGATTTTCAGGGTAAATTTTAAGAGAAAATGCTCTCCGTGTAGTATTTAAATAATTAAATAATTAATTCGTTATCTCGACGCAGCGAGATCGGCGTTGCCCTCTTTAGCTAACTCCAGTTTAGCTGTTCTATTACCGAGAATCCTTACTCTATTGTTCTCACTCACTTTTGCAGTTGCGAAAAGTCAGCGCGTTTCAAGCGCAGCTTCGAAGTAACATGTATTCGCGCGTTCGTCGCAGAAAAGTTCGCAGAGCGAGGTAGTTTGTTTTCACGTCCGCGAGGCGCTTGTTCTCTCGCGTGTAACTACTGTTTGCAACCAACCCGGGAATATCGTCTTTTGTACTCGCGTTTATTTACCCGCGGGATAATTGCGCGCGGAACGGTGCGCGCTACACCGCGCCAGGAAGATCCTAGAAAGTTCTAGAATTGATAAAAAGCCGCGCACTTTCTACACGTCTGTGTTGCGCTATCGTGACTTTTTCCAATTCGTTACCGTTGCGGCGCGGACATATTCAGTTACGAATCCGGGCGACCTTTCGCCGACCTTTCTCCCATTTGTCGCGCCCACGCGCATCTAAAACGCATATTCTTACAATTAACGAGCTATCAGTTTCGACAACGTCTATTAATAATTCGGTAGCTTCCATGAAAAGAGATTTGTCTCTCAGACTGCCTCACGTCCCATATTCAGAGAAACGTGAAGCTGCGAACTTTTCAAGAATTCGGGCTTTCCGAGTCTCTTCCTTTCTGAAAAAAAAACTCAGCTTTCGGAACGGTTTAAACGGGCACCGCGCGCTTGAGACTCGACGTTTGCGCGGAAATTCTTATTTCTCGAAAGGAAACTCCAATTCCGCGTCTTATCTATGGCACTAGAGCGGCGCGATTGACCTTCCAGGCAGATGCGCGATTTCCGGCCGCTCGGTTTCGCGTAGCCGCCGTTCCCGGCGTGGGTTCTTTTTATTTCTCGCGGCGCGATACCGCGACGTTACGTAACCAATCACAACGTATCGCGGCATCGCGCGCGCGCGCAAAACGCGGAGTCCGCCGTCGTATGCGTTAATTAAAAGATACGACACGAGTTCCCGATCCGAGATACCGATTTTCCTTATCGCGGTATTTGACAGTCTCGGCTGATAACGCGGCCGGAGCGTGCTCTCCTCGTGCCCGAGCGATCAGCTCAGTTGACATCACGGCTCCAGTTATGCGCGCGGCACTGATATCATCCGCCGTTATCACAGCTCTCGTACGCCCAAAAATAATGATGATACCGGAAATACATATCGTCTCGTCTCGCGCGTACGGCCGCACAAATCTCTTCTCGTGCTCGCTTTACGTACCTGACCCTCGTCGCAAATTACGTTTAATCTTGATTAGCACCATTTATCATGACGCGATTGTCGCCATACAATTTAACGTGATATAATTATCTAAAGAGCGCTTTAAAATTGTAACCGAAGAAGTACAATGGCTTTGTTCGGCAGAAAAAGCTGCTTTGCAACTGTTGTAAAATTCGTAAATTTGATTGAAGCACGCTCTTAGATTCTGCCACAATTAACAGTATACGCCAGTCAGATCTGTGATTTTTACAACAGTTGCGAAGCTGCTTTTTCTGCTGAAAGCAGCCTACACTGTAAAGATTTCATGTAAAATTACAACAATTATAGTGGGTAAAATTGGAACCGTCTATTAAAGGTGTATATTCACATATGTCAGTAAATTGATCTCCCGTAGGTAAAATTATGAGTAGACGGCTTTTAATTTCGTAAGTTTTGTAAATTTGCAATTTTTTTGTAGTTTTTTTTATCAAATATAAACAAGCATTTACACAACAAAGAGGAAAGAAAATACAAATGTTTGCCAAAGTACCTGAATTTATGTATTTCCATTATTACTAGTGTAATAGCTCATTATGTACACTGCAAAAAACTTTTCGCTACCGTAGCTAATCATGGTTTGCCAAAAATATTTTGCTACCATAACCATAAATTTCTAAACCACAGCAAACGGTTTGCTGTCGCACCTAATACAATAGGCACAGCAGCAAAATATTCAGCTATCACAACTAAATATTAGCCGTCCATATTTTACAACTGAAATCTCGTTGCCACGTACAGCTTTTATCTACGACGGCTACAATTTCCTTTCCGTGTACCCTCATCATGTACAATACGTAATTTTACGTACTTTTCTTCACAGTGTATTACACGACGACTATTAAATATAATGTAATGGATGTGCGCGTAACAAGAATGCTTTCCCTGCATGTTTTTATCGCCTAATCTAATTAACTAGAACGCCTGCGTTTTAACATAAAGACGTTGCCGGCGAGCGCTCGTTCGGGATGCAAGAGGTGCCGCTGATCCAGGATTGTCGCGTTTCGCAGGTGAAGCCCCAGCATGGCCAGCAGATGACTGTTAGCCGAGCCGGTGCTCGTACTCGACTCTAATATGAGCGAAGTGGTGGCGGTGACGCCGACTGGTGGACCTACGCGCCAGGAAAGCGTGACACACATCAAGCGGCACAAGCTGGCCGGCTGTAATGTTCCTCTCGTGCACGGTCGGCCGAATCCGTCGATCAGTCCACGCAGCAGACTGACCACGCATCAACGAAACCACAGTTTGGACTTCAGGTATAACGTACGCGAATACTCGCGGAGCGGCGCGAGGCCGCGCCGCGACGTACACGCGCGCCGAGGGCTATTTGCGACGCGTCTGGCGCGCGCCTCCAACGTTTCCTGGCACTTGTTGAATAAAGGCGATAAAGTAAATTCGCCTCGCGTACGCGATCGACGTCCGACCGACGATACGAGTGGAAGACTACGTCGTATATAAATCGGAGGAATGCGAGCCGAGATATTTAAATTGGCGGCGGCGATGGCGTCATCAATATTAATAATCATCGTAACGAGTAATTGCAATCACGCGCCGCGCCTGGTCGTATCTGTTTTCTTCCTCGGTCGCTCTCTCTCGCAGCCGCCGGGCTGGGGAGCTGTAGTTACTTAGTTGACACTTTCCGCACGCAATTCTCCTCAGTTGAGAAAAGAAGGCAATAGGAATAGTTTAAATGCTACTTGTACTTGTAAAAAAGTAGCTTACAAGTCTAATAGATAAGTGATCAAATATAGAATCTTTTACGCAAAACAAGAGGGAAAAAGTATCAACAACTGACAACGTTCTAAGCATTAAACAATACAGTACAGTTGCATGATTAATATTAAATGAATACAGAACGAGACTGCGGAACAAATATTATATATACCGATAGTTGACATATTAAGATAGGGAAGAAATCTAATAAATATAACTATATACAGGGTGTTCCAGGATGAAATACCAATATTCTGGGATGTGAAAGTGAAAGTATCGGTCATTTTAGGCAAGAATGTTCATACGAATATACGTCCCATTCCCCACTGTTTCCGAGATAGAGCACATTTTGTTGACGTCCTCGTTCAGATAAAACATGAACACTGGGAAGCGTTCCACTTTCACGCAATGTATTGAAAACCTTGGAAAACACTTTACGATTCGGAATTCTGCGTGCAGGAAAGCGTCGACGGTATTCTTCAACAGCAGCAGTAGCATCACAGGCAGCACTACCATCACAGAAACCTTAAACATACAACACATCTGCATATTCGACATTTGTGAATATGCGAGGCATTTTGAGCATTTTTTACAATGTTATCAGCGCAACAGTCAACAGACGTGTAAGAGTAAATTCCCGCAGACGTTTATGAGGTTGGACGAAGGGTGAAGTGTACAGGAAAAAAGTACACGGGACATTCAAGTAGCTCTATCTCGGAAACAGTGGGGATTGGGACATATATTCATATCAACGTTTTTGCTTAAAATGACCGATACTATTACCTCCCAGAATATTGACCTTTCCTCCTGGAACACCCTGTATCTCTTTGGGGCCTAAGCTTTTACAATTAAAAAATACCTAGTTTTATAGACATTTCGTTTTTTTCAATGTAACAAAATAGTTTAATTATTTGGAAACAATATAGCAAATTTAAAGGCAGTATGCATTCAAGCATTAAAAAAGTAGCACATTTTTCACACCACGCTTCAAGTGTAAAAAAAAACATTTCTACGAAAGGATCTAAAACTGTACTACTTTCTATTTTTCTTCATCGTGTGCGTTAAAAATGAAATATATACATTTGCAAAATCTGAAGCAGTTTGCGTACACAGAGAGAATTTTCCTTTAAAATTTATCCTGAAAATCACGTAATCGTGGAACGACACGGCATTTCGAAGAATTTTATGAGAGTTTTTTTGAAAGAGTTTTTTACTCTACATTTTACTAATAAAATAGCATTTTGAAACATAACACGGCATTTTGAAGAACTGAGAGTTCTCTAAAATTTTACCATGATCGTTACCATGCTGCTGTCCCGCGATTACATGATTTTCAGGGTAAATTTTAAGAGAAAATTCTCTCCGTGTGGCGTATCGTATAACTCGAGAAAAGTGCCTCGGTTATTAATCGTAACGTTATTATTTTAGATCAATGGGTATCCTACTACCGCCGGTGCCTCAGGCGACCGCTACGACGCTGACGCACCATCACAGGAACCGGAGCCTGGACTCCGCCCTGCAACGAATCCCGGAGGTGGACGTAACGCCGAGTCCGGAATGCGAGAATCCCACGCCCTCGTCGGTCTCTAAGACGACGACGTCGTCGTCATCGTCATCCTCGGGATCATGCGGAAAGAGCGCGCGCACCGCGCGGGAACGCGAGGACCTGGCCAGTCTCGGCTCCGACGACTCCGGCATCCTGTGTGGCTCCGACAGCGGCTCGAGTGACGCCACGAATGCGCCCGCGACCCGCGAGTCTAGCGTGGACCATCTGCACAGCCGCGAGAGCCTCGACTCGTCCGTGTCGCAGCCGGGCGACGTGTACTCGGTCGACGCGGTGGACGGTATGGAGAACAGTGCCGGTGCGGTGTCAGTGTCGATGTCGATGTCGGTGCCGGTGTCACCTGTGGAACTGTCCACGCGTCTCAGTGACAGTCCGGCGTCTCCCGTGTCCCCTAAGAACGAAGCCGACGACGACCGTTCCCGGTGCGACGGCGCGAACGACGGTGACGAGTGTTGCTCGCAGGAGCCGCGGCCAAACATGAACGTGCGAGAGCGCGGCGGCGGCGACGGTCAACGTGACTATCAGCATCAGGAGTGCGTCGACAACTATCAAGACGCTATGCAAGTGTCGTCACCGCCGCCCGCGGCCGACACGAGCCAGAGCGAGCTGACAGGAGCGGCCATGACCCTTTGCTGCGGCACAACTGCGACGCAGCAGCAGGAAGTCGAGACGGTGAAGAAGCAGTCGGACCTTGTCCGTCGGCAGAAGCAGGAAACGAAGCAACCAAAGCCCTCGGAAGGCTGTCTGCTGCGGCTCTTCGAGAGTCAAATATTCGACATGTCCATGGCTATATCTTATCTGTTCAATTCCAAAGAACCAGGCGTTCAGAGTTATCTAGGTATAGTTGACATAAAAATTACATCATTTTTCACACTCGAATGATGTGTTCTTCTCTCATCAAATATAGATTTCCAATCTTTCATAGGCATATTAATCAGACTGCTTATGAGGCAGTAGCCCTAAGGCATCCTCTTGAGGGAAAAGGATAGTACGAGTTTATTTGGACGTCTATCTTTCTCTAGTGGGTGTGAGTCATGAGAGTCAGAAAAACATAGATACCCAAATAAATTCATACTATCCTTTTCCCTCAGAAGGATGCCCCCCCCCCCCACACAAGGATGCGGGATAAAAATTTGTACCAATTGCACTCTGTACGTTTCACGATAAATATGAATGTGACGTATTGTAGGTAACAAGATGTTCAGTTTTCCGGATAACGACGTGGACTTTTACTTACCGCAGTTAGTTGTGATGTACATACAACTTCACGATGTAACAGAAGTCCTTTATCCATATCTTGTCTATAGGTAAATATAGGACTCGCGCAATTAGAACATTGCTTGGTTGCGTATTTTATCACTTCCGACACTAAGATTTGAACGAGCTGAAACTAAACGAACCAACTGCCTTGCAGATGTAGACAGTCAGCGGATTTCTCATTAAAGTGTGCCTGGCTGCTGGACGCGTACAGTTCTGACGCTCATTTGCCGTCAAAGAAGAAGTCTCATGGGACCAAATTGAAAAATCTTATCCTGTCAGATGAACTCAGGTAGGATCGATAAGGAGAAAGGCAACGAGAAATTTTTGGCAGATTAGTGACTCATTGTACGTGAATTTAGGACAAAACATTTCTAAACGCGCATAATGTTTCAGGCCAAAGGGAAACGAAGGTCGAAAGCAGCGTGGATTGCAAGTTCCTGCGCCGTCACCATTGCCCTCGACGCAAAATCTCACGTCGCCGAACAAGAAAACCCACCAAAGATCTCAGTCTGACGCTACTGGATTGTTCCAGACTATACGCCGTAGTCATTCCGGTAATCGTCCAAAAGTTCGGCTCTTAAAAAGCGATCCGTCACGTACCACGAGAATCATTTTCACAACGACTGTTTTGATGATCATTCAATGGAGTATTCTTCAACAGGTATAATAAGTAAAGTAAGTCTTGGGGACCTGAGCTCTGGTCGAGCGTTTGACAACGGCTGTACCTGCTTTTATTCCTGCCAAGGTGTGGTGAACGATTTGCGAGGCCAAAAGACCGATTGTGTTTGCAATGTGAGTTATTCTCCTGAAAGAGCAGCAGGCCTGCATTCGAGTCCCGTGCGTTTAAAGCTTTAATATGAATCTTGTACGTCCGCAGGCACCCCGACTCGCGCCAGAATTCGAATTTATTCAAGCTCTAATATCAATTGGTAAATTGCTCGGGACTATCCCAACAAAGGAAAGTAAAACCGTTCAATTAGTGGCAGAGCTCAATACGCTTAATTTGAATCTCCCCGCGAGGGTGTGGCTTCCTCTGCACAGCACGATACCGCATCATATCGTGCGAGTTCCACCACAATACGCCGCCGTTCTCAACAGCAAGGACAAGGTACAGATATTTCGTTTTGTTTTCTCAGAACTGCATAAAAATCCGTCATTTGAATGTCAACTTTTATGCGCTGGTACTATTCTAGGCACCTTATATAATATACGTAGAGGTATTAGAGGTGGAGGATTTATATACATCGCCCGTGCCGACGAAAATAATGGGCAGTTCGCTGAGGCACACCAAGTCTGAGGAGAACTTGACGGGCGGCGAGCAGTCCAATATATCCACCTCGGATAGTCAACAGAATTCGACGGTACGACAAACTCCCGTAAAAAATATCTCGCCCTATTCCGTTAGGAATACAGATGTGGCATTTAATTTCCCCGATGACGATCCTAACGACTGTTGGAGTCAGGAGGACGACGAGATCACGCAGCAGGTGTGTTATCTTATTCGAGCGGCCGCCAGCTCTTCGACTTTATATCCTAGCTCTTCTAACTATTCGCTTCCCGTTCAGTATTTGCAGCTTCGCAAGCCAAAAGATCGGGACACCATATCGCAACTGAGTCAAGAATCGTCCGACAGCAGGGAACCGATCTTTGTGCCGGGCGATATCAAGAGACGATTAAGTGAGATGGCAGCTACACCGAGCGCGACTTTCAGCCACGATCCTGAGGACCCATCGGCGGCGGTCCTCAAGGAGCCATGGGAGCAGAAGCAACGACGCATAAGAGCTTCCAGTCCGTATGGGCATTTGGCATCTTGGAGATTACTTGCGGTAATCGTGAAATGCGGCGATGATCTCCGACAAGAACTTCTCGCTTCGCAATTGCTCTCAATGTTACAGAAGATTTGGCAAGATGAACAAGTGCCCCTTTGGGTACGGCCGTACAAGTAAGTGCAAGTTACTTATTTTCGTCTCGCTAAGAAAAGTGTGCCCTTTCTCTCTCTTCCGGTAAAAGAATAATTATTAACCAATACATTGTTTTTTTTGTCAACATGTTAAATTTGCTATAATATTCGATGATTTGGCTCTTGGTACGATAATTTGATTTTGTATCCGCAGAATACTGTGTCTATCCAACGACAGTGGTCTGATCGAGCCTATCTTGAACACCGTCTCGCTCCACCAAGTGAAGAAGCAGTGCCAATTAACACTTTTCCAATACTTTGAACGAGAGTTCGGCTCTTCTACCTCAGAGACGTTCCGAGTGGCGCAGAGGAATTTCATTCAGAGCTGCGCCGCGTATTGCCTGGTCAGCTATCTCATTCAAGTGAAAGACCGTCACAATGGCAATATCCTGCTGCACAGCGACGGCCACCTGATTCACATAGACTTTGGATTCATTCTGTCGACCTCGCCGCGAAATCTCGGCTTCGAGACCAGCCCGTTTAAACTGACGCCGGAATTTGTCGAGGTGATGGGTGGCAATCAGTCCAAGCTCTTCGAGGAATTTAAGAGCCTCATTCTTCAAGGCTTAATTGCGGCACGGAAGCACATGGAGAAAATAGTTAACCTCGTTGAGATTATGTTGTCGGGTAAGTAGCGGGACTCGTACGTACGCTCGTTCGCGTCAACTTTCCACCCGCCTAGCTCACTGGGGTCTCATCGATTTTTTTCCCCGTATAGGCTCTCAGCTTCCGTGCTTCCGCAGTGGTGGGGCGGCGACTGTTCAAGGTCTCAAGAATAGGTTCCACCTCACGTTAACGGAGGATCAATTGCGTCGGCATGTTGAGGACTTGGTCGAAGGCAGCATTCACTCGTGGTCCACTAAACTCTATGATCGATATCAATATTTCGCAAACGGTACTCTTTAATATCAAGATTAACGAACTTCTCTGTTTATCGCGTTTCGGTTGAAAACTCTTTCGCGTTGTAAAAGAAGGAACATTTATTGATATGTGTTGTGGACCTGTTCCACAATTTTTGCGTACATTTAATAACTCTGTTGACCAATCGGCGGTCGCGTGCCAGCCAGTAAACATACATTCAATCTACCACGTCGGGAAATCCCGAACCGTAAATTGCGATAAAAATGCGGTAACGTAACAAGATGTGATTTTTAATTGTGCATTGCTGTTAATTGGCATTAGAGACCTTCCTTCAATCCTTCGGTGAACATATTTGCTTAAATTGTATTATATTTTGAGAAACGGCTTTTATTAGTTTCAATGTGTAAATAAAATTAATGAATTGTAATTACGTATAACAATTGCACGATAGCGGGGTAAAAAGACGGAAAGTTCTCTTTCTAAGCACGTGAGCTGTAATTTCGATTGGGCAACGCTGTTTTCTAGCATTCCACAAGCACAAATGACGTTTTAGAGAAAGACCGCTTTCTTCTTGAACATGTAGATAGCCTCGATTAGGCTAAACGTATAGAATTTGGCTAGATTGCTCTCGTTTGAGTTCGACGTTATTCCTTGCTTTCGTGGCGGGCAAGAACGATACGAAATATTTTTAGCAGAATTCAAAGCGATCTCGATGTTTGATAAACTAAGGAACTTGGATAGATGAACGGAATATATGAATATCTTAAGAGAACATGTGACTTACGTTGAGGAGTGTGAGCGCTTCGTTGAAAGTTAAAAATATTTATCGTCGTTTGAGAAATTAGATGAAAGAAGGAAATGATCTATGAGAATTTTGGTATCCAGTTGATTACATATATCCACTATATATAACGTTTTTCGTTCGATACATTAAGACTGCTGTTGTTTACGTATGCCTCGATTGACAAATTGCGAATTGGCTATCGCCGCAGCGCAAACGTGGCGTCATTGACTGAGCGCGTTGAACTGCAAAGTCGAGTGTAGCTTATATAAACAGCGTAATTTGTTAAAGGTGCCTTATTTGTGTAGAGAAACGTGGTGGAGCCGATCAAATCTAGACACAGTGAAGTGACGTGTTAACGTGGCAATCTTAGCGTGGAGCTGATTGAGCATGAAGCGGACAATCTATAATTTGTACATATAGCAAAGGAAAAAAAAGGAAACACTGCGTGGACTTTCGTAGGTAATTCGCGGCAATAAAAAAAAAAGTAGAGCCCACTGAACGGTAGGGCAGAATCAGCGAATCTCCATCCCCGGGGGAATTCTAACGCAATTCGTCGGCGAGTGCGTGAGAAGGCTACGTACAAAAGAATAGGCTCGGATATTAGCGCGGGAGGCGAATACTCAAAATATTTCCTATTTCGTAGATTAGTACTCTTCGATAAATACATCTAATTGTACACGCGGTATGAATTAAGGACTTAGCATTATACTATAGCCGAATCTTAAGGATCACATTTGAAAGTTTTTACATGTTCTTATATTACGTAAACATTCATTCCCTCCCCCCTTCCTTCCCCCTTCCCTTCCCATAGCCGTGAATACGAGGAGCGTGTCGTAGCTGTGTACGGAGGATAATTATTTAATCGTAATTTCTCGCGTGACGTTTTACGTACGTATGTCCGTTTAAGTAAATTATATAGATATATATAGATAAAGTATAAAGAGATATTGTGTACATATATATAAAAAAAATGACAAATTTTATCACCTTATTATAAATGTATCAGTTAAGAATTTAATCGAGGATGAATGTTCGAAGCAAAATCAAAGTTACGGCTGGAGCCAGCCCGGAGTACCAGAGAGACCTGGGCCCTCTGACTTCCAAGTGTCTTATATCTTTCTCTCTCTCCCTCTCGCTCTCCTTCTGTCTCTTCTTCTCTTATCATAACCGTCTCATGATAGACAGGCAGACCAGAAATCGGATGCGACTACAGGATGATTGAGAGAATGCGAAACTATCCGTCGATACTGCGACACATTGGTTGTCTCTTATTTTTAGTCTCGGCGGGCTCTCGTAAAAATTGTATAATATATTATATACGTGTGATTAATGTGAGGGACTTTAACATTCTCATTGTTATGCTGTGTAAGAATGATTGCGGAGGGATACGCGAAGGGGACGTCACAGCCCTCTCACCCCCGGTCGACTGAACGTGCCCGAACTTGCTTCCTGTTCTGTCGACACGTGAAACGTCAAGATCTCTGATTTGCCTTGATCTTTCACCTCATTACAAGCTATTGATAATATCCATCATTGAATAAATACGAATGCGATAAAACAAAGAAAATTTATTTAGCACCCAACTGCCGCTTTGCACACGTTTAGGTAATCGCCTTTCGGTGTTCGTGAGAAGTGTAGTAATTGCTCAATGATACATCGTATCATACAATATATATAATGTATATATATGTATATGTACGTATATACGTACATATCTATATACAGAATATATCAATATTATACATATTACATTTATCTCGTATTTGACATATATATATTATTATTAATTTATACTTAATGATATATAACACGTAACGCGAAGATGTCTAGAAATTCTTATTACTAATATGTTCATCATCGTTTCGTAGATTCGACCTTAACGATACATAAACACAATCGTCGCTACAAGATATTACGACATCGGTCACGACACAGTTGTGAATTGGAACTTTCACACATTTACGTACATATACAATAGAGGCGCCTACAGAAATGGTAGAAATAAAACAATAAGATTGCTTTCCGTTAAGGAGACACAAATCGACACAGGTTAATACACTCGAGTTAAATGGTAAAAATTATATTAAAAGAAGGTTTCATCGAAAGAAAGCGAGTATGTTCTTCGAACAAAAACACACTCCGACTCCATTACCGAATAGAGTCGAAGAGTGTTGATTGAATTTGAATCAAGTTCTAAGTGGGAAGCGACGTGTGTCGATTTGTGTCAAAACTGTCGGCTGTGTTTCCTAAAAGGAAAGCAGCTTAAGTATATCGCGAGTATCACAATAAGTTTTAAGTTAATAGAGATCATATGGAAATACAGGCTTATATTCTAGAGAGTTGCTGCAACAAGTTAGAGGGCAAGATAGCCAGTTTGTCCAGAAGATAGTAAAACGGATGACAGAACCAGGCAAGCATCGAACGGGCGACTACGCCCATAGTGTCCGGGTATTGATGAGTCAGCAGAGCCAACAGCGCGGTGAACGAGCACAGACCGGCGGTGAAGAGGATGAAGAAGGGCAGCTCCTTCTTCGGGTAGACGCTGACGTCGTGGAATGACGGCAGGAGCTCCCGATCGGCGCATTCGGTGCACGTCGGATACGGATAAAATAAGTGTCCGCGCTCAAGTGGATAAGGCAACATCCTGAACGTGCCCTCCCAAGTACAATGGAGTAGATTTAGTGCACCCTCTATCTGCTTCCAATGTGCCAGATGGAAGAACGCGTACGCGATCGCCTCGGAGTCACCACGTTTCAGCACGTGCTCGGGCGGGAGAATCAGCGGCTTCATTTCCAGAAGATACTTGGGTACATGAGGATTGAATTCCACGGCCCGATGGATCGCCTCCACCGCCGACATCTCGGCGGTGGTCAGACCGCGCTTGCTGGCGATATCAGGCGAGAACTTGTCCGCCACCAGCCGCGCCTTCAGCAGCGCCGCCGTGTAGCAAATGGTCGCCGATTTCGGCAGGCTGATGTCGTCGTACTTTGCCAGCACGGCCTGCACGTCCGCGTACGCCTGCATCTCCAGCAGAGTCTCGATCAGGTTCTCGTGGATATTCAATACGTTCATGATCGGCGGCACCTCCTTCGTGAGGTCACGAAACATCTTCACAGCTTCCTTGAGCTTCCCTAATTTCCGCGCGCACATCGCTAGCCTTCTCTTGATGTAAATCAACACATTCGTATCCCGTCTGTGTATCGCCTCGGCTATGGAGCCCTGGTGTTGGGTATTCTGAGACTTTCTGTAATTGTTCTCGGCCACTTTCAGAGCCTGTTTCAGAATCTTCTCCGCCTCGACGATAGTAGTGACCTCTTCCTCCGCGATAAGGATATAAGCTGGTGCACAATCAGGATTACGATCGAGAGCACTGTGCGCAGCTTGTATTCTCACCACCGGGTTGCGCTCTCGCCAAGCTGTCTGCATAATCTCATATTCCGCTTTACCTGTTGGAGAAGAATCAGATCGGATCAGCGCCTCAATATTTTGTGACTTAAGGGTAAAAAGGATAGATTTCTTTAGTAGACCGAACATCTCTAAATCCTTACAAATCTTTCTAGTTTACTACAGATTTAAATTCTTCGTATAGCAAAAAATATAAATACAAATAAAGTAACTGAAAACTTAGCAGAACGGCAATGACAGACACTTCTAAATCAATCTTCGTGGGACAAATAAAGATGCACCCGCACCTGTGTCGCCTTCGCAGGTAAAGAATGTCTGATGATCCTGCGCGGACAAGTTCATGTCGTAGTACGTGAGGGGCTCCTTGTTGGTGGCCCAGTAAAATCTCTGATACTCGGCGCCCCTGAAAAGATTGATTGGATTGCGCCAGACCTTACACTCGGGCACGTTCTGGTGGCTCGAAGAGCCACCGGAGCCGCTGAGGCCCGTACCGTTGCCATCGTTGGCGTTGTCGCCGCCGCTGATCCACGGCGAGATGTGATTCAGCGACACCTGCTCGATGAACGAGGTGCCGTACTTCCTGAAGTACCACCATTCGAAGATGAGGATCAGGCCGGAGATGAGGGACGACGTACCGGTGAGGGCGACGTAGAATTTTGGGGTTAGGGTGTTCAGGAGCAGTGTCGAGTCCCACATGCTGGTGAATAGCAGTGCCATTTATGCTCGCCCGAGGGAAACGACTCCGCGCGCTTGTTACGATCTGACAGCGAGCTCTTTGCTGTTCCCGCCGTCGTCGCCGTCGCCGCCGCTGCCGTTGTCGTCGTCGCGACGCACGAGTGTCCCACCGCTGTTTACCACAGGGCGCGCGACAGCATCCGAAACACAGTGACTAACGGCAAGACTCTACGTAAACTCTCCTCTCGGGCCGACACGTAATCCGATCTCGTCTACCGAAGAGAAGATTGCTGGACAATCCCGGCTGTATCCAACTCGGTACGCGTGCACCCGCCACGCATCGCCCGGCGCGTAGTAAATATTTTCGACCGATGCCGAGATATCAGGGCTGACAACGTTTCTCACGCGAAACGGATAGATCAGTCTGCCCATCGGTCGATAACGCTCGGCCGATAAGAGGATAAAGTTGAAAGTAAAAAAATTGTACTGTAAATGCGCAAACGAAAATCTATCGCATAAAAGATTATTTTAGACCAACTTAAACTTTCATACAATAGAAAAGTTAATCTAAAGAAGCCCTCCGCCGCCCACGCCAATTTCTTATCGACGGTTCTCTTTTGTTTGCGATAAAATTAAGTTTTTACACTTTTATTAACTTGTTGGCGCAAAAAGAACGCAAGTCCCAAAAATTAAAAATATTGCAGTTCGCACACAATTTTGCTATTGCCAGGCCCGAATTCGATCGTTGTCTCGCAATTCTTGATTCGCTAGGGTCATTACTGACGACCATCCAACCACTTTAAGGTTGGCGCAAAAACATCGCGGGTCCCGAAAATAAAAAATTTTTCATTTCTAATGCGATACCCGCCCCGGCACGAAATCAATGTCTCGCAAGTTTTAATTCGCTCGAGTCTCATTATTGACGACGATGCAGCGTGATTTTAAGGTTGGCGCGTAAAAATCGCAAGTCCCGAAACGTAAAAATTTCCGAAATCCGCATTTTTCACGCAATATTCCTATTCCCCGGCACGAGTTCTATAAGTGTCTCTTATCAGTCAAAGCGCTAATTAAGATTCCGCGCGAGAAATTGACAGGTGCAGAAAAATAAAAATTTTGCAGTTCGTACACGATTGCCTATTCTCAGGCACGAAATCTAACGATGTCTCGCAATTCTTGATTCACTAGAGTCATTACTGACGACGATACGTCAACTTTAATATTGGTGCCACTTAATCGCAAGTCCCGAAAATTAATAATTTTGCATTTCTAACGCGATATCCTATGCCCCGGCACGAAATCTATCCAAGACTCGTGTCACCCGAAGCGCTGAAGTCATTCTCGACGACGATGCTATCCACTTTAAGATTGGCGCAAAAAGATCGCAAGTCCCGAAAATTAATTATTTCATAGTTTAAACGCGATATCCTATGCCCCGGCACGAAAACTATCAATGTCTCGCAAGTTTTAATTCGCTAGAGTATCATTCATGACAACGATGCAGCGTAACTTTAATGTTCCAGCGTAAAAATTGCAAGTACCGAAACGTAAAAATTTGCGAATTTCGCAATTTTCACGCGATATTCCTATCCCCGGCACAAGTTCTATCAATGTTTCTTATCAGTCAAAGCGCTAAAATCGTGTTTTGACCCGATTGCAGCGCATTTTAGAGATTCCGCGCGAGATATTAACAGTTGCAGAAAAATTAAAATTTTGCAGTTCGTACACGATTGCCTTATTCCCAGGCTCGAAATTTAACAATATCTCGCAATCCTTGATTCGCTAGAATCATTACTGGCAACGATCCATCCACTTTAAGGTTGGCGCAAAAAGATTGCGAGTCTCAAAAATTAAAATTTTTTTATTTCTAACGCGATATCCTATGCCCCGGCACGTAATCTATCGATGTCTCGTAAGTTTTAATTTGACAGAATGTCATTATTATTACGATGCAGCGCGACTTTAAAGTTGGCGCGTAAAAATCACAAGTCCCGAAACGCAAAATTTCGCAGTTTAAACGCGATATCCTATGCCCCGGCACGAAATCTATCAATGTCTCGCAAGTTTTAATTTGCTAGAGTATCATTCGTGACGACGATGCAGCGCGACTTTAACGTTGACGCGTGAAAATCGCAAGTCCCAAAAATAAAAAATTTCGTAGTTTAAACGCGATTTCCTATGCCCCGACACACATTTTATGATAAAAGCATACATATTCAACATAGACATCTGCGGGATGCGAAACAAAGAAGATAGGTTTTTGGTTCATCTAGCTACATCGATTTTTCGCCGAGTTATAGCGGTTTAAAAATCGGGCGCGCGCGCACCATTCTTCTGAGAATGTCGCGCGAGTTTTTACGCGAGTAGTACGCGAACATAAAAAAACTGGCATCAAAACAGAAGAGGCACAGGTGTTCGATAGTAAACACCGCCGCGCCAGACACCGCGCGAGACGCCACATATACGAGCCGTCTGCTACTTGTCTCGGGATTATGATCGCGAGTCGATATAATCGTCAATTTATTCGCACAGAAAAATCGTAGCGAGATGAACCTGGTATCGTTGGAAAGATAAGATTTCAGCGCTTCTATCGAGATAAGAATCGTTTATCTCGGATTATTAGTTTATGAAATATCGTTGATTAATTCTGAAAATAAAATTAATTTTGACCCGAGGTCGAGATCAGGACTCAATATAATCGTCGATGTCTTCGCACAGAATAATCGTAGCAAGATGATCTTGGTCTCGCTGGAAAGTTAAGATTTCAGTGCTTCCACAATCGCTATTTGACCAAGATTCAGCGCATTTTAAGATTAAAAGCGAGAAATTGATAGGTGCAAAAAAATAAAAATTTTGCAGTTCGAACACGATTGCCTATTCCCACGCACGAAATCTAACGATGTCTCGCAATTCTTGATTCCCCAGAGTCATTACTGGCGACGATCCATCCTCTTTAAAATTGGCGTAAAAAGATCGCGAGTTTCGAAAATAAAAATTTTTGATTTCTAACGCGATATCCTATGCCCCGGCACGTAATCGATGTTCCGTAACTTTTAATTCGATAGAGTGTCATTCATGACGACGATGCAGCGTGACATTAATGTTTCCGCGTCAAAATTGCAAGTTCCAAAACGTAAAAATTCCGAGTTTAAACGCGATATCCTATGCCCACGTATTTATTCTGACGACGCCTTGTAGTTTTTATGTCGATAGAGTGTCATTCGTGACGACGCTGCAGCGCGACTTTAAGAAGGCGCGAAGAAATATAAGTTCCGAAACGTAAAAATTCCGAGTTTAAACGCGATATCCTATGCCCACGTATTTATTCTGACGACGCCTTGTAGTTTTTATGTCGATAGAGTGTCATTCGTGACGACGCTGCAGCGCGACTTTAAGAAGCGCGTAAGAAATATAAGTTCCGAAACGTAAAAATTCCGAGTTTAAACGCGATATCCTATGCCCACGTATTTATTCTGACGACGCCTTGTAGTTTTTATGTCGATAGAGTGTCATTCGTGACGACGCTGCAGCGCGACTTTAAGAAGGCGCGTAA
>NW_011967154.1:0-12376 GCF_000949405.1 Vollenhovia emeryi
CTTTAGCTCTTAGGCTTACTCTCGCTTACTTACAATACCATGATTGATCGCATTTTGTTTCTCCGGCAGTAAGCCTAAACGCTGTAGCAGGAGTACGAAATAACAAAGACTTCTTACCTCAATCCTACTCATCTGTCCAGCTTCCTCCAGCTTCCTCCATGTATTGTAGACCAGCCTTTATACTTAGTCGCTTATACTTGGCGCGAGACACTACCGTGTCTCGTGATATGTACATACATACGGTCGCTCCTCGTGAATTCGAAACGACATCGGCAAAGAGGGACATCGGGACGATCGTTCTCTCTTCGGACGCGGACGTTGTGCCGCCGGGACTCCGATAGTCCGATGTTTTGCTCGCGTGGAATCTGAAAGCAGCGATTCGATACTTGCCGCATTTACAATTGCGATTTAACTAGAGATTTAATTCGTACTGGCGCACAAACATCTCACGATTTTGCCCGAGGCTCTTGCGTTGCTGTTAACTGAAATATATTAACATTTCTTTCTTTAACGAAGAGAGATTAGAACTGTGTAAACTTTTGCAGTAATTCTGCCTGCCCGTTCAATTAATCGCTGATTAAGTTAATTTGCTTCTGCCTGTCGGCTCAAATTGACTTTTGAAAAGGAAATTTATGCCCGTCGCCAAAAATTGCACACGCATTAATGTTTTAATTACATTACGTCCCATACAGCACCGAAGCTTTCGGAAACATTTCAAAAAATATTATTGCAATGTTGCAATATATGTTTCTGAAATGTTTCTGAAAGCTTCGGTGCTGTAGGAAAACTGAAAAGTCAAAATGACGTCAATTTTATGTCATATTGACCAAAATACGACATAAATTTGATTAATATGAAACATCAAATTGACATATCATCTTGACTTTTCATTTTCCTTGGGAAATCAGGTAATCTCTTGTTTACACATATAAATTTTTTAAATAAATGCAACAATTATGTACAATAAACCATTACATGTGTGAGAATACTTTAACTACAAAGTTTAATAAATAATAAATGATGAAATAATCATATGTAAATTACATAACAAAGGATTATTGTAGCGTTTTATGTATGTGCGTGGAAAAAAAATACAATTCAATCTCGAATCGACCAATCGCAGCCAGAAATATCGAGGCGGGCGACACCAAGCGCAGGAAAATCCCCAGCCCGGAAAGCACGGTCTTATCAGAGAGAGGTTTCTCTCTGGTTGGAAGAGAATTTCCGACGAATCCAACGCGTCAAAAATTTCATTCCCTATCCCTGTTGCCTGTCGCCTGACATTGTGCGACAGATTTTACGAGTGTTGCGCGTCAAGTATTATACAAAATTTCTCGCGATTACGCGCAAAAGCAGCGCGGAGCACCGGCCGAGCGCGCTTACCGACCCGGCAACCAACGGCCGTAACTCAAGCGGCGGTCGCTAGATGGCGCCGCCATGTCCGTCGCGGCTCGGCGCGACGCGGTCGCGATACGCGCACGACTACGCCGCGGTGTTTGGCTAAAATGGCCGCTGCCGTATCCGCGAATTCGAGTGCGGTGTTGTGAGTGCGCGTGCATTTCGACGAGCGGGCCATCGCCTGGCGGGGACCTCGCTGACGCGACGGGCCATCCCGAGACGCAGGCCACGCTTCCGCGCCGCCGGTGAGTCATGACATTCCGTACGGCGCGAGATCGGGGCGACGTTGACAGTCGCGGTGACCAGCGGCGAGGGGCTTTATTTATCGGCCGCGATCGGCCCCGGCCGGTCTCCGGCGGCGACGCGCCGCCGTTTCGCTCGCCCGTCCCGATTCCCACGCGTCTGGTCATCGGCGCCGTCTTCCGTCCGTGCGAACATCTCACGCACGGTACGACGCATCCCCTGCCATCGTCGTCGTCGCGTGTGCCCGCGGTCTGCGCAAACGCGCCGGCCGAGGTTCGATGTCCGCACCGCTTGACGTCACGCGCTGACAGCGGCTGTCACCTGTTCGCCGATGACGTCACTGACAACGATGACGCCAGAGCGGTCCCGGCCGCAGCCTCCCGGGGGCGCCGCGCCGGGTCTCGCCGTCCCGATCCCGGCCTTCTTATAATAATATATAACTACCTGCGTATCGCCGACTCCGGCGCCGGTTTCGCCGTTACCTGTCAATATTGTCGGCGCACTTGCCCGGAGATTGCGGAGAACGGCGTCGAGTTTTATTCATTAGTAGTTTCTCATTATTTTTTTTAGCTCGATTGTGTCGCAGAATTGACGCTCGCGGTTTTATCGTGGCTTGAGATCTATTTCAATTGATAGTATTTCTATTTCTTTAGCTGGATTGCGCGCGAAATTTACGCTGCGATTTTATTGGCTTGAGAGTTACTTGAATTAATAGTTTATCGCATTTCTTTAACTCGATTAGGTACGGAATTGACGCTTGCGATTTTATTGGCTTAAAAGTTATTAAAGGAAAACAAAAATGATCTGAAAAGTGTCAGAGAGTTAAAGAGAAGAATGAGGTACGATCGTTATAATTAATGAACAATGCCGCGGATGTGTGTGACAAATGTAGCGCATCATCGATGCCGTAATGTCTTTTGATATCAACTTCATCCCTTTTCATTAACGAAGCATGAAAAGTTTAGCTCGTGTAACATCACGAATAAATTAACGCGCGCACAATACTTTGTTCTGGTAGTGATGAATGTTTGCAAAAGTCTTTTCTCATTTCACACGAGCCGAACAACCTAACTGAACAATTATAATAAATGTCTGGGTTCTCGAAATCAAAGATATAAACGGAGTCAACATGATTGGGCAGTTAATCGACCATGACTGGCGATGTGTTTTTAACACAGAAAATTTATTGCGAAAAATACCTCAGCCAGGGTTTGAACCCGGAGTTTTAAGCCATTGGCACACGATACTATTTTTCCCACTGGATTGCCTACGGGAGCCAATCAGGATGCAGCGTTTCCAATCAGGTGACTCGAAACTGAATCCTGATTGGCTCACGTAAGTAATCCAGGGAAAAATAGTATCGTGTGTCGATGGCTTTAAGCCTCGTCTACATAGAAGTCGTAAAGTCGTAGTCGTAAGAGTAGTCGACTATGATTGGTCAATTCTTATGTGTCTGACGGAATTGACCAATCGCAGTCGATTATTCTTACGACTACGACTCTGCGACTCGCATTGTAGACCACGCATTAAGCGACATTTGGCAAAACCGAGCCTTAAGCCTCCGCTACAATGATTCTCGGTTCTGTCTACAATGGTCGTAGTCGTAAGAATAATCGACTGCGATTGGTCAATTCTTATCGAGCGACTACGACTACGACCATTGTAGACAGAACCGAGAATCATTGTAGCGGAGGCTTTAGCCGATCTAGAGTACGATGGAAATGCTTAGGACACGTTGCGCAATATGCGCGCGAAGGGCGGAAAGATCTTTTCTACAGGGCCAGGGCACGCTGCCGTAAGTGCCGAGGATTAGGCGTCTCGCATTATGCGCGAAATGCGCAATTCCAGGTCCCTACCCGGGCTGTGACATCATAGCCGCGGTATGACGTAGGCGAGAGAGAAAGAGAGAGCTATAATACAGATGATGCTGGCATTACGCGGCGCTTACGTCAGATGGCGATCTCCGCGATTGCATCACGTGGCGCGTCATCGTGTGTTGCACAAGGCGAAGCAACATTCTTGTTAAGGGCCGTTACGCGCAGATGCTGGACTAATGTCCACTTCTGCCAGTGCAGATTAACTTTAATCGCGACTCAACCTACTCTCTTTCCAATTCTTAGGGCCAATCTCACAAACGTCGGTCAACTGTTAACCAGAGTTCAGTCGACTCCCTATCGTTTTCTACCGTGTTATCTAAGAAGAGATAGAATCAGCTAACCTTCGGCTAGCAGCTAACCGTTTGCGAAACTGGCTCTTAAAGCTAGAAAAAGACAGGAAGTAAGTTAAACCGAGATTGAAATCTACGTTGATAGAAATGGACATAGGTGATTCGCCACACGGCGCCAGTAAGGTTTCCTGTCCCGGAATCATCTTGGAAATGAATCCCCGTTGAATTCTCTTCTCGACGCGTCCACGCTTGAAAGTGAAAATTTATAAAGCGGAAATGTATCGGGCGTGCTCCCTCATCTCTAGACTTGCCTGATACTCGGAATCGAATGGAACTTTGTACAATTAGCAGTAATTTAATGCTAAACTCGTGACACATTTTGCGAGTGAAATGACAAAACTTCACAATACCCGCTGTATCGTTGTAAAGTCAACGGAGCTCCGTTTATCTAGATTTGCGCGAAGCACGGCACGAACAGCGAGGCTCCTCCGCGCGGGCGGGTGAGATCGTAAGGGGGCGCGTTCTCCATCGCGGGTGTATAGAGTGCGCGGGGGTTGCGAGATTACGGATGGCTTCCTATCGTCCGGACATAAGGAATTTACGGTTACTGCCGCGGTTGCAGTCCCAATTCACGGCCCAAGATATTGATCTTAATTTGAATCCGCCGGGCGCCGCCCGAATTCGGATCAATTGACCCGTCAATTAATACGAGTGTAACGATCGATCGACCACTGAAATAATTAAGGGGGGAGGAGGGGACGATCGCGCGGCCGGAGACTGCGAAAAAATAAATACAATCCCGCCCCTCGCGCGTTTTCCTTGTCGACCGTCGCGAATCGTCGACGAAACGCTAAGCGAATCAAATTGAAAACGATAAAGAAGATTGTGGGACGATTAATTTACTTCCCCAGTCGCAGTGGATCCTAAATCCAGTCGCGGCTGTTTGACCGTGGAACTGCGAGCACGTAATTTTCCGCGAAGGAACTCCCGTACGCACGCGCGCATCTTGCGCGGCTCCGTTTCCGCTCGGGACGTAAAATTGGCAATAAATCAGGGTTAATCCATTTTAATCTGCGAATTTAATTTGTCAGTTTCTGAAATCCGTCTGGAAGGGCTCTCGTTTCTTAAGCTTTTCTTACCCCGAGCAAATATCGTGATTAAATTCCTTCGTACTCTTCGCGGAGACGCCGTAGAACGCCCGGCATGCATTTGCCATCCGGCAGAACCGCAATGTGGTTATACGGCTCGGCGGGAGAAGGGGGGGGCGGGAAGGGGGGAAATCGGTATGGAGTGATTTATCGCGGTCGATTTAAAACACCGGCTCCGGCGTATAGCTGGATTAGAAATTGCAGTTAGTTTACTTCGGCGAAACGTACGGGATTTCCGGGTTGCCATTAGGAGACAAATTGCGTAACCACGTTAGACAAATGTCCGCGAGCTATCCCGCAACATTTCCGGTTTATCCGCGAAGCCCGCCACACGGGAACCAGTTCGATCGGGCGGCGCGATTCGAATACGGGCGCGAACATTTTTAGCGAGGAGGCGCGGGCGCTTCGCGTAGCCCCTCGTAGATGCCGCCACGGCCATCGAATGTGCCCATGGACCTAAGAATCTCTGGACCGAGCATACGGCGAGGGGGCTGGCAAATTTGCGGTAAGGGGGGCGAGAGTGCTCTCCTTTTCTGTCCTCTTGGACCTCTCTTTCTACAAGAGGTCACAGTGACCTCTTGTAGAAAGAGATACCATGAGATACCAAGAGGACAGAAAAGGAGAGCACTCTCGCCCCCCCCTTACCGCAAATTTGCCAGCCCCCTTGCCCGTTCTCCCACTTCGTGCTCGGTCCAGAGATTCTTAGGTCCATGAATGTGCCCAACTTTGGCAGAATTCAATTTAAATCATTTAAACCCCCCGTGACACCATAGAAATTGCACGATCGACGCAAGTGCTTCGACTAGACACGACTCGCGTCCGTTCGTCGATGCAGATTAATTTTAGTCCCGATTCAACTTACTTTTCATCTTTTCTTTTAATTCTTAGAACTTGGGGGAAGAAATGAAAAGTATGTTAAACCGAGCGATTTAAAGTTAATCTACTCTGGCAGGAGTGGACATTGATATTAGATGCAACAGGATTGAGATAAAATTGAGTAGCGTGTTCCAAAGAGCCAAAACGGATTGCAATTCTGTAATTGTTTGAATCACGATGTAAAAATTCCCTTCCAATACGTTATTTTCGTTATAACAGTTTACCTGAGAACTTTTGCATTTAACTATTAGTTTATTAGACCTTAGCGTCGCTCGGGCAGTGAGTACGCCTTGTTAGGTCTCTTTAGAGCCCCTCTAATCAGAGTCTGACCAACAGGCCAAGCATATGCGTCATGTATAGTGAGAGGGAATATGCTTCTTTCTCTCGCACCATTTTGCCGAAACTGCCTGTTTACCACACTCTGATTAGAGGGACTCTAGGTCTTTTTAAACTCCGATAAGGAGATGCCGCAGGGTTTGACTCGAGCGGGAAACCGCTGAGGGCATTGTGGTGTACAGATTTGAGGCATTACTGGGCATTTCTAGGCATTCTAGGTATTCTAGGTAGTTTTGGGGCATTAGGCCTTGCATTATAAAGGTAAAGTAAGATAAAACGAGATAGACAAGAAAAAGCAATGCTCATTGGGCATTAGTGGGCATTGGTGTACAAGATTTTGTTCAGCGGTTTTCCCCTCGGTTTGACTAGATCCCCTCTCATCGGAGTCTGCTCTCTAAAAGCCAATCAGTGTATTATCACTGAAAACAGTGAATATTCACTGATTCGCTGAATGATTTAGTGCTGTACTTATAACTGTTTTCCGTGATAATGCACTGATTGGCTTTTAGAGAGTAGTCGACAGACGGCAACTTTTGTTTGGTTCACAGCTGAAAAATTTGTGTTTTCTTGTTAAAGAAAATGCCGGTGAAAATTCTTGTGTTAAATGTTTAACACATTCATGTGTTAATTTAACATATTGCTCTTGTTAATTGATCTCAAATGTAAAATTATTAAAATACTTGAAAAGAAATGTTAAAACAACACAATGTGCAATACATATGTTCTATATTATTAGTAACAAGATTTATCTGGTGAAATTTACTGAACAAATTTGTTGATATGTTACATGTGTACATGTGTACAGAATAATATGTTAACTTTACACAAAATTTATTTCAAATTATTTTGAGATTTGCATTTATTTTGTGTTAAGATATTAACAGAGTATTAATGTGATTATTGAACATATCCGTATTATGTTAAATTAACACACAAAAATTTAGATGGACCGTTTGGGACATGTGATATCTGTTTTTAACACAAATTTTTCAACTGTGATCTTTTATTTCTGGCAACTCCCGAAACGAAGAACGACAAAGCGGAAAAGAAAGAGATGGAAGGAGAATGAAAGACAGCGAATGTACATCCTTCTCTCTTGCAGAATTTTGCCAGAACTAGTTGGCCAGACTCTATAGATTGCGCTAGGTTTGACGAACGCGGGAAGAACGTGCGGTAATCGGATTTAGGTAAAGGTCGGGGAAAATTGTCGGCCGCGTTGGGGATCGCGTGCAAGACTGGCGATCGTCATCAGCGTTTTCCGACGAGAGATCAGCTCGATATAAAGGCGCACACGGTCATCGCCATTGCCTGCGCTCCGTCCTGTCATTATTATAGTCACGAACATTCCGTCATGTGTCATTTCACCGCCAGTATCTTCGTCGAGAAGAAATACGTTCCTCCGCGGTCGGCATCTCGAAACAGATCGCCCTTTTTTTCGCTCGTCGATGCGTTGCGGCACATATAGAGGAAAATCGCGGTTCCGAGTCGTTTACGAAGCAGATTTATACCGGATCGTGTTAAAACGATTCGCGAGGATGATTTTCATCTCGTTATCTCCTCAACTTTTACGCTCCTCGCTCCTGATTTCGTCCGAGCTCGGTCTAGGTTGTCGTACTGGAGGATATTACGTTCGACAACGCGGCAGATACACCAAGTGGGATGCAAGTGCGCTGGAAACGGTACGTTATTTCAGGCAGTCACGCCAAGTTACGAGAGATTACATCGTGATTATGTGATGCGGAATATAGATCACAGAAAATTGTGCTCTTTCTCTCTCTTTCTCTCTCTTGGAAGCCGCCCAACTCCCTTCGGATGCTTTTCGATTAACGGCCCCGACAGTTTCTCCTTTATTGTTGCGCCGGAATCTCAGGTCATATCGGAGTATCACTCCGGCGTTATGAAATACTAAATTACATTTTAATGCCCTTCCGACGCGGCTAGTTAATTTCCTCCGGCGAAATAGTCTCGTTCACACGACTCTCCGTTTTCAGCGCTGCCGCGGACTTCCATCCGAGAATTTCCTCAATTTTTTTCAATTACGGCCCGATCATTTGTCAGTCTCGACTTTTCTTAATCCCGCCCACCGTCCCCTGCGTTCGAACCACGAAGATTCGAAATCCTCGTGCACGACAGTGCAACACGAGCCTGCATCCTCGCGTGCCGCCGAGAGGGGCGACGAGACTCGCTCGAATCGACATTTTCGCCCGATATCCCTTCCTCGTTTAGCGCATTAGGAAGGACGCGCGCGAATTGGAGCAGATGGGAACGCGACGAACCGTCCCGGTTTCACGTACGAGAACCGTCGCTCGGATGACGTGGCTCTTCCATCGGTGGATTTTTTCCTCCTCCCCCTGTCTCTCATCTTACACCTACCTGTCTCCCCGCCTCTCTCTCTCTCTCTCTCTCTCCCTCTCTTGTTCTCCATCTCCGTCTATCGGTATCCATCTATTTATCTATCTCTCTATATCGAGACGCTGTTTACACCCGTACGCATACCGCACGCCTCCGCACTCGATGATGACGCCGCTTGCGCAATCGCCGTTTGCGTTTCGCATGATTCACTCTCGTGAAACGTCGGCGGCGTCATCGACGCCGGGTTTCTCGAAAACGAGGTCGCACGGTGATTGTCACCGGACGGATCTGTCGATGATTCCCCCCGCGGCTGATGCATTCCTAGCGATGATCGGCTGGAAATAGCGGGCGCGCGGCGCACACGCGCGGACTGTTCGTAATCGACCTGACCTACTTCAAATTCGAAAGCGGATGTCGAGAGCTATCTTCTGAAAGGAAGTTTCCGCCCGATGATATCCCGCGAAAGAGTCGCGGCTTATAGTCGCGTCGTTTATTATAATGATTAATGTATTGTATCGCGAGATACGACGCCGTATTCCCCTCCCCCCCCCCCCTGCTCGCGGAAAGATTTACGTGGAATTTGAGAAGGGGACTTGTATAAATTGCGGACTCTAGATACGCCTTCATGTTCCCGCGTTTAAATTCAGACGAATCGTATTTGCGTCTGAAAGCGAAATTCGCTAAGCTCTCGTGAGTGCTATTGAATTAATCTCCCGATGAATATTCCCCGATATATATTTCTCTTGTATTCTTAATTGATGTACGAGTGCCGTTCGTATGCATCGAGCTTTGGTCGAGAAAGGGGGAGAAAGAGAGAGAGAGAGAGAGAGAGAGAGTCCCGGGTATAGCTCTTCGGTATTAACGTAATGTCTGTATTCTTCTCCGAGGTAGAGCACTAATTGCACTTAATATTTTCGCCAAGTGGAAACAACAAAATCCCAACGACGCGCATAAATTTTAAATAACGCTCGCGTCGTCCTCTTCGAGTCCTACATTTTTGTTGGAAAATTACAACGCCACCTCTTAAAACTATCGCGCCTTTTATTCCGAGCCTACGATTCTCTATCTCGAGTGCCGAGTGCATTTAGTTTCGGCGTCAGTAAACCGGATCGAGAAACGCGGCTATCGATCAGAAAAGTGCGACGTCGTGATAAGGGCCGGGGGGGAAGGTATGGAAAGGACAGCGGAGAGGCCAGGAGTGACTCCCTCGCCTCCGCCGCTGTACCATCTCGATTCCACGTATTGCATCTGCATGTTAAGTTAGATTGACTCCGAGAGAACTGAACCGTGAGCCACTCGAATACGCGCGCGGTCTTCGTCGGCTGCCCCCTTTCCCTCGCGACCTCTGCTTCTCTCTCTCTCTCTTTCCCTCCCCCCCCCCCCTCTCTCTCGCGTGCGCGCGTCGCACGCAAATGCGTGCGCCAATTGTATTTGCATATTTCAAATTATTTCGAGGAAGAGACGCTAAGTGGAGCGTCGCCTCTGCGCAATGGAGCGATCCTCCCGTTTATCTACGTCGCTTCTTTTTTTTCCATTTCTCTTCCTCTCTTTCTCTTTCTCTCTCTCTCTGTCTCTCGTTCTCTCGTTCGCGTAAGTACGCAGATGCACACAGGGCGACCTATCGTGTAATCGATACCACAAATGGAGGCCCATCGCATTGCTCCGCGAAGCTACCGGCGCACCGCTCTCGCCCACGCGGCGAACGCATTTCGAACGAAAGAGCATTCTCGCGCGCCTACGTAATGGACGACTCTTGAAATCGCACTTGCGTCATTTAAATATTTGCTCGCCACGGCTTTGCGCTAGCGAATTCTATTTCGCCGGCAGTCTCGGGCTCGCGCCGACGAGTTTCTCGCAGGTGAGGCTCTCGCCTTACCCTAAACGTCGAGGAAATTTCGCCCGACCGACCGTCGACTTGTCGCGCGCGCGTGCGCATCTTCCCCGCGTTTATTTGCGTTTTTCGCATCCGCCGCGCGTCCCGACGAGAATAAAATAAATAAAAATTACGCGACGGCGGCCCGACGGGCGTTGCATCCCCGGGCGAGTTTATATTTGCGAATTTTCACGCTCGACGGCCCAAGTCGTTATGAAGTTGTTTGCACGCCGTGCTCTCTCTCGTCAAGCATCGGCACGTTCTCCTCCACCTTGCGTATCGGCACAGTCGCGAGAGAAACGATAAGGCGCGATTTGACGAGAGAAACGGGTGGAAGAGAGAGAAAGAGAGAGAGAGAGACAGGGGGAGGATCGCGCGGTATCGGTCCCTTTTTTCGCCCGCGGGATTCGGCGGATTGCGTCTCTGCGAGAAAGTTACGTGGAAATACCCGCGGCGTGATCCCTGAGATGGAAACTCGCACGCTCGCTCGCGTGCGCGGATATAAAGGAAACTTTCCTCTCGCGAAAAAATAATACGCGTCGCCTTTTATGTGCACACGCATCTTATCTGCGCGCTGCGCGTACGACATATATAATGTTCTTTTATTGTCGCGGATACACCGAGAGTTGTTCCCGCGCCTGGATCAAGTCGCTTCTTCCGACGGTGCGCAGCGCCGGCTCTCGTTCGATTTTTTTTTTCGCTGCTATCGGCATCTTCTCGCGTTGTCTTCCAGCGAATTCAGTTGCTCGCACTAGCTCGCACCGAGTGCGCACTGAGGCAGTCAGTAAAGCGATTTGTGCAGCATCCGTACGGAATTTTTTTTTGCTAAATAAATTACAGCGTAAACGCCCGTTTAGGACCTGGCACAGATGGAGGTGGCCGCTTGAAATATGAATTTTTTGCCAAATAGTTAAATAGTCTTTGCACGTGTATTTAGGACGTTAAGGCCCGGTTTCACCGGACGTCGCTTAACTTCAATCGGTTTGTCTCGAGGGGGAAATTGTGCATTGTGGTGTACAGATTTGCAGCATTACTGGGCATTACCAGGCATTTTTGGGGCATTAGAAAGATATAATAATAATTAAGCTTTCAATCGACCATAATTGGCAACATGTTCTTAACAACATGCCTCAATGGTCGAATTGGTGAGACGCCCGCCTAGAGTGTAGCAAAGTCCAGGTTCAAACCCTGGCTGAGGTAATATTTTTCGCGATAAATTTTCTCTGTTAAAAACACGCTGCCAGTTATGGTCGATTGAAAGCTTAATTATTGTTAGTCATGCACCGGCGTCAAATAATTCTCGAAAATAAAATAAGATAAAACAAGACAAATAAGATAACATACAGTTGAAAAGAGCTGTCTCTTTGACAGAGATTGAATTAAGCTAAGCTTAAAGTTAAACAACGTCGGTGAAACCGGGCCCAAGTATTATACCGATTCTTGCGAGGAATATTGTCACAGCCTCAGTTGAATTGAGCGAGACGCCTAGTAAGGAAGGTCCAGGTTGGCTGAGGTAATAATTTTCGCAATAAGATTTCTTACAGTGACGGGAGGCGGGATTGTATTGAATGCTAGTCAACGTTAAAAAACGCAACTTTACTGACGACAATGTTTCACATCAAAACTATGTTATATGACAGAGGGTGGCGGCGCGCAGGGAAACTTATGGTATATGAATTCACACATTATATTAAACTATTAGACCGAATCTACGATAGGTGTAGTGAGCCTTAAGCCGTGAGAAATTGACCAATCACAGGCGATTATTATCCTTACTTTCGACTGTGATCGGCAGTTTCTTACGGCTTAAGGGGATGCTGGAGTGATTCTGCACTTTTGCACCATTCTAACCTAAAAACTGTCAGTTCGCGGAAACATTTGTGTAATATACAAATTAAATGGCTTACGTGTATAGATCGAAAGCAGCTTGCTATTCCGGCCAAATGAAAGAACAATATGGCATCACTGAAACCAAGTTTGTAA
>NW_011967154.1:12842-44584 GCF_000949405.1 Vollenhovia emeryi
GCATCCCCTTAAGACCCACTACACCTATCGTTGACCCGGCCTCAGGCTACCCACGTCCTGCTCGGACCATATCAGTTTATTTCTTAGTGTGTATATAAAAATGCTGACTTAACTCTCTATTATTGTATTTAAGACGAACTTAAATATAGGAATTGACTACGAACAAGCCTTAGTGTGCACCGAGTGCGAGCAACCGAATTCGCTGTTAATCGAGCGAGACAATGGGACGAGATTACGATCGTCGGTTGCGGCGTCGTATGTTTGTTTTCCCCGTTAATCAGAATATCAGACCTCGGGAAAGGCACCGCGGAGGAGGAATGCGGATGCGTTTGTTCCTTGGCACGTGCCGCACCGACCGCGCTCGTATTAAAATAGCCGCGAGAGGCCGGGAGGTAGAAATGATCGAAATGTTGGCGCCAACGGAAACAAATCTTTATTGCGAACAACGGCAACGCGGGGGTAATCTCATTCCGCGCGACGGTCGGCTTGGTAAAATCATCCCGCGCGTCATTTAACGTCGCCCCGTGTCCACTTGGCTCGATAATATCCGCTTTGTAAATTAACACGCGACACCGGGCCAAGTCGCTTGCTCGACGTTTCTATACTTGGCGCACACGTCGACGCTGCCGTAACGGAACGGCAGCTGCACGATGTTGATGTCGTAGTCGGTGTTGACGAGGACGGCGTTCAGCGAGGGTAGCTGCAACTTGTTGACGATGTCATCATCCTGTAGCTCGCCGGTGACCGGGTTCACGTAGGAGCAGCGGGTCTTCGCCAGTACGCAGGCGGTGGTGTTGATGAACAATTGTGCGAGCTGCTCGCTCGTGAGGTTGACGTAGGTGTTGCTGACGTTGGGGAACGCTGCCGCGGCCTCGCTAACGCATTCCCCGAGCTGCGGAAAGCACTTGTCAGCGGTCAACTCGTTGCGCCCGTCGCGTCAGATTTCGCGGTGCGGTTTTCAATCCGATAAAGTACGTACACACTCGGGAGGGAAAAACTGTACAATATAATACACGGGTGATAGCAGGAATTCGGTGAATCGCGCGCACATCCCCGTGTCCGCGCGATCTTCCTCTTGCGCGTGGAGACGTCGCCGATGTCGCACTCCCGACGAGGGGAGAGAAGTCGCGGGCCTCGAAAGACGTGCAGATTATTGGAAAGGATTGCGCGGGTCAATGAATATGGGAGGAGTGAACGTTGTAGTCGTTGTGGTCGTTGTAGTCGTTGTAGTCGTAGTTGCATTAATCTCTTTAATTATGCAGACGCCCCTCAGTGCTGGAACTTTCAAGAATTTAAAAGGACGCCGCTCAATTTGCCATGCTGCTCCTCGCCCTATCCTAGCTCCTCTGATGTCTATGCCCTGGATAATATTTGCAATAGGCGTCTTTTCATTGTCTATTTACAATATTTACAAGGGTACTTAACAATATTCGAAATTCCTTGTAGAGCATTGAAAGTAGAGGGTGGAAAATTAACGAGCAAGATTCTAAAATTATTAAGCGACACTGTACTAGTAGATGCGTTAGTTCTTTTTTAATGTTAGTTTGTAAGGGTCGGTATATTGTTAGAGAAACAAAGTGGGTGCGTAACGTGCGTAACGTGAACCGAGAGATGAGACGATAGCATTCAACGAGAAAGCGTTTGTATTAAGAGCGGTGATGCGCGGAGAAAGCGAGAGAGAGAGAGAGAGGGGGGCAATCGTAGAATGGCGTATCGGGTGACACGTCTAATAGCTATTGGTTCAGAGTTCAATCTTACCAAACTGTTCTTATTGACTTGACGGATGCATTCTAGGAACGAGCAGTATATCAACGCAGGACTGCGTCCATTCGGCATACTGGTCGTATTCTGGAGAGAACGAAAAGTCAAGTGCGTAACGAATTGTCAAATTTGTACGCGGGTAGTCACGAGACAGAGCGTGTAATAGAACAAGAACGAACGGTCGTTTCGTGCACGTACTCGCAAGTAGGCCTGACAGTGACCGTAGTTAGTGTTGTTGAGGTAAGTGTTGGCGCACGCGGAAATGACTGCTAACGTGGAGTAGCCCTGCGGTAAGACGCTGGCGCGGTAGAAGCAGCCGTAACAGGCGTCGCGTAGCGTCGCGTTGGACTGCGACAGGTTGCACACCTGATTCAGCAAGTCGGGTATCCTCACTCTGAAAAAAGTTACGCACGGGAATATCTTTTTGTCTTCTCCGCGTTAAGCGATATGAACGAGGGGGAAACCGCTGACCACAATCTTGTACACCAATGCCCACTAATGCCCAGTGGGCATTACTTTGTCTTATTATTATCTTATTTTATACTTTACAATATCTTATTTTATCTTTCTACTGCCCCAGCGAGACCCAATGCCCAAACTAATGCCCAAAAATACCGCAAATCTGTTCACCACAATGCTCTCAGCGGTTTCCCCCTCGGATACGAACAATCGGGATGTTTACTGTTTAACCGCGCCGAAGGTCCCCAGAAACTTTCCCAGACGCTCCTGTATCAGGGAGTCGACTTGGCTCACGCTGGAGACCGAGAAGAGTATTAGAATCACGACCGACGCCGCCCGCGTCATCGTTGCACGCGACTGTTTGGCGATTTCCCTGCGACTCGCATCGGCCGGGTACTTTTATACCGATGTGCGAATCTGATAAAACACGCCAGGGATGTATTTGGCTCCGTTTGATAAATGTTGTAATTCAGTTTGGCGGGGGGGGGGGGAGGATCTGCCCGAAAAGAAGTTATGAGCCGTTTACGCGAACGTCAATTAACGGTAACGATAAGTCTGGAAAAGTCAAGTTTCGTTTCTCTTACAATCTGGATCACGATTTAGACCGCGGTTTGGCGATTTCGCGTCTGATAGTGCAATTTATTGCACGATTTCATCGACCTCGTTTAGCTTTAACTCATAACTCCACTTTACCTCTTCTCTCCTTCGACTTGTTCGTAAAAAAGTAGTGCCCGATTTCGACGGATCGTAAGGTTAAAGGTAATCGACGCTGAAACGAGTCCTCGATCCGACTGCTTCTCCACTTTTTTTTTTGTATCCACGACCACTTTGCGGCCCTGGGCTGCGCCGAGTTGCAGCTAAAGCGTAACGATTCCCATTACTCGCGACCTCGCACACGAGGCCGTGACACGTGGTTGATCGTCGTTGTCTCGTGAAAATGGACCGTGAATAGGATATCTGGGACAGTTAGCGAATCCCACGATCGCTGTACCGGCGCAATTGTATATCGGACCGAAATATGGCCGGTCGCATTATCGCTAAATCGCGGAATGCATTCAGCGTCGCCCCCGGTCGCTGCATTTTTTTTTTTACGTCGACACGCGATGTGGCGTGCGCGGACGTTTCGCCGTTTATTTATTTTCCGGCCGGAGCCTCTCGCGTCGCGCGCGCGCGCGCGGGCCAAAAAATCACCTTCTCCCAACGGATCGTTTCACCCGGCCGGAAGTAGGAAGCTCATGTCGGCCACGGTCAAAAATGTACGCGACAACGTAACATTGTTTGCGGTGCGCTTCGTGTCTTCGTTGCGTAACGGACGGTAATCTTTCTTAATTAACCGGTTCATTCACCATTTTACCTGTTTCACCGGTTGAACATCGTGAATCGGGAACGTTTTGCGCTTCCTCCGCCGCCGTCCGTCTCTCCCACGGTCGGAAATACCTCGCGATCTGTGCCGTCTAATATCGCCGTCGCGTCAAATCGGTGATATCGCACGCGCGATTCTCGCCGACGCGAGACAAAAGGCGCGAAAGTTTCTCCATTCGGTCGCTATCTAGGGAGCTTTTAATTAGACACTGCACGGAGCGCGCCGTTTGGGAAGGACGTGAGGAAATCAGCGCGTCGGCTGCGCGACGAAAATGAATAGACAAACGGCGCGCTGGCGTCGGGGCGCTCTCTAATTTCGGGACCCACGTGGAAAAGTGGGCCATCGTGTGTGCGAGAGACGACACACGCGTCTCGCGGCTATTTGCGCGCCAGACAGACGGCGGGGAGGGCACGGCGGGACGAAGGCTGAAAATGCGCGAGGAGAGGGACGGATAGATAGAGGGGGGCGGGGTGACCAAGGGGGTGTGGAACGCGGTGCAACCCCACCGGGGACAGAATTAGAATGACTCACTGGGATTATTTAGGTTTATGTAATCCGAGAAATTCGGCGCGGCGACCGTCGCCGGTGACGTCCTTTCGGTGTCACCGCGTCACACCTCGGGCGTTCAGCGCCGTCGAGAGAGCTCGCGGCCCGGGGGTTCACGGTATCATGTTGCATCTTTGGTACTCGCGCGAATCCGCGACCCTTCGCGATCGCGCCCGGAATAGATTCGGCCGCGCAGGATACGACGCGGCCGTTGAAAGCGATCTCGCGAGACCTCGTAATCCTACCGTGCGACTTAGCGGAATTACGATACGTCCTTACGATTACTGACGTATCGAGTGACGCTGTCGCGAAGCGTTTTCGCGAACCGATCGAGCGCTGGTCGATACTTGACGAGGGCACACGTCGCCGCGTCGTAAAAATATCCCGCGCGTATTCGGTTCCCGCTTAGCACACGTCATCCGCGCGCGCGAAAGTGTCGCGAATCTTCGGGGACGCGCGTGTTCTCGACCTCCTGGTCCTCATCCGATTGCCGCGCGCCTCTTCGGGTCCATCGAATCTAATTACGACGGTTCCTCAAAGAAGCGCCCACGCGACAGCTGCATTCTCCTCCCAATTCCTTCGCGGCCCGCGCTCTTTGAACCCCTCAGCGAGGGCCAATTAAACGCGGAGGCGTCTTTGAGGAGACCGCCGCGATGACAGGTGCGTCGGCCAAATGTCCCGTGGTTATGACCGGCCGATTCAGCGGGCTAATTCATTAGGCGCTAGCCCTCGCGAGCGCTCTATTCGCGCGCGTTGCGCACTTTTAGCGCGCGAGGAAAGAAACGGGGAGAGGTCGGGCCGAAGTTTACGAACGCGTTACACGGCACGAACGAAAGATTAATTCCCCGCCGAGGTTGCTCGAGAGCGAAGGGTGCCACCGGGGGTGTCATCTCCACTGGATACTTTCCAATTACCAGAGACGAGAGTTCGCAACTCCGCTGATCCGTCAGCAATCTCTCTGCTGGGCGTTCCTCCGTCGCCGAATTAGGATGCGTACGCTCCGTGATTGTAGAAGGTTAAAATTCGTTTTGCTTTTTACCGCGCGCGCCGCTCCTTCCTCCCGGCCGGTGACGAGAGAGGGACGGCTCAATTATTTTTCCTCCCCACACGGGCCCGTCCTCTCGTGGCTCCTTTCTGGCCGTCTGATAAGTGCATTAGTTGAACCCGGAAATTGGTCGACACCCCGTGGCGTGTGCGCGCATTAACCCCACCATTTGGTTCCCGTCGTTTCAGAAGCACGAGAAGCCGACGACGGAAAAAAGAAAAGAAGCGGAACCAAAGAAAAAAACAAAGATTACGCGTACGCGAAGGAAAGAGGAAGACGACGCGGATGAGGGAAAAGGTGATCCCACGTATGAGCCGTGCATCAACAGATTTTAACCTACATACACACGCGTTTCGCCCTCGGTGGGATGCTTTTAGCCACGCGGAGAGCACAATGCCGAGTGCTTTGTGTCGAATCGCTGAAAGAAACAGCCCCGACGCGACGCCTTTAACGTCGCCGATTCCTCTCCTCTTCCATCTTCGCGATTAAATTGCCTTCGGATCGATATTTATCGTTTACTGTGTCGCGGATCCGGAATGTGAAGTCGGAAAAAATCTCGAGTCTCCTCGGACGTCCGGGACTTCGGGGGTTCTCTCCGACCTGCAGTTTGGCTCTTTAACGTAAACGTCACGTTTCAAATATAAATAACGCGCTCCTCCGCGGCTCCTTACTCGCGCACCCTTCATTTTTCTCGAGATATCTCAAGTCCGTTCGGTCACGGTCGCGGGACACTCGCCGCTATAATTCCCCCTCGTCATTCTTTAACGTAAGCCCGGCGGAGGAAAGAAGTGTAAGCCGTTCAGGTGTTCTCTCGGACCCGAACGTCGGAATCGACGATCCGAACCCGGCGGGATCAAACGCGAGCATGTAATGCGGCGATAAGGGCGCGGACCTTTCCCCGTAATACAACCGTATTCGTCACCGCGCGCGACCTGACGTATCTACCGTGCACATACATCTCTCTCGGCCGCATGCACCCTAATTCGCCGGGGATCCCCGGCCGATCCCACGTACATGTGGGCAACGACAGTCTACGGCGCCACGGGTCGTTAGGTTTTCGAGAGAGCGCGGGCCCGACCCCGTCTACAAGTATCGTAAGAAATCGACGATGATAAAAATCATTCGGCCACGTAAAGGGTGCCCGTATTGGCCCCAAGAGCGTAGTTCGAAGACGCGACTCGCGTTCGTTGTCATTGACAGACGCGTCGGAGATTTCTCGCGGTGAACCACTTCGAGTGTCAGAGTCCTCGCGTTCACGCGAAACAATAGTGAATTATTGTAATCTTTGCACGTCAAGTTAGCCCCACTTTTTCAAAATTGATCAATATAATAATACTCTCTGAAAATCAATCAGTGATTTAGCACTGAAAACGGCGAACAGTCACTGCGATTTTCAGTGGTACACTTATAACTGCAAATCAGTGACTATTCACCGTTTTCAGTGATAATCCACTGATTGACTTTTAGAGTTTAGAGCTCCGAATCGATTTTAGAAAGAGAGCTCCGGCGTTTAAAGCGGTGGAAAACGTCATTTGAAAATGTTCGCGGCGCTCGTACAATCGTCGATTATTGTATCCACATAACTCGGCGCGATTTCAACGCGTCTGAAACACGACGAGACTCCGCTTTTATTGATATTGCGAGAACATTACGCGCGACGAGAGTGTCCCTCGGCGGAGCGCTCGGAATTTTTAACGAACGACATAAATTATATCGCTCTCGGTGCGCCACGCCAACCCCCGTTCGTATGCGTCGGATGGAAAAATTTGACTAAGCGTATTCACGCATGCGAATTGCAGTCTCAAAGTGCGTCGCACGCGGATTATTAAAGCCCTCTCGGTGCCGCCGGTGTAACCCGTTAATAGATCTCTGTTTATTACGTAAACTCGCGGCAAGATTAGCTCCGAGGCATTCCGCGGCAAGTCGACACTTTGTCGTTAGGAAACGCGCCACGCGCCGCCGTTGCGTTCGACGTTGACGCATACCTGGACGTTGCATCGAATTAACATTCTCAGTGACGGTGCACATCCAGCGTTTGCGATGTCACGGCATTCGCGCGCGCATACGTGTCTCCGCCAGCCTGCTTGTATAGCACTGCGTGTCACGGGCACGATGATACATCGTGGCCGATCTTTGAAAAGACTGGATTAACAGTCCTCGACGCGACATTATTTTCGCGCGTCCTTCTCCTTCGCTCGACGTACCCCGCGCGTCCCCGAAAATAACTTACTCGCCGCTCGGTGTGCACGAGAGAAAAAGAGAAGCACGCTCTCAAGGAGCTGCAACACGCTCGTTAATTTTAACGATCCTATCGAAGTGGCAGCCGGCGCGCACTCCCGTCTCTCTTCATTTTCGCCCGCGTTTCATTCCGCTCTCTTCACTTTACATTTTCGCCGCTTTA
Organism: Vollenhovia emeryi; assembly: GCF_000949405.1. Taxonomy (NCBI): domain Eukaryota; kingdom Metazoa; phylum Arthropoda; class Insecta; order Hymenoptera; family Formicidae; genus Vollenhovia; species Vollenhovia emeryi. The sequence continues at coordinate 20,418 of NW_011967154.1, forward strand.
CAGTTTCGTACATGCGCAGGATGTGCAAAAAGAGAGAGAGACGTTTCGGAATTCCTTCGCGAAACGATTTGTCGTCCCTCGGTCGAGCGGTTTAGCGCAACGTAGCCTCCGCCTGGCTCGGCCAGTGATTTCCGTAGGTCTGATTCCAGCGTTCAAACCTGGAAATTGTATTTTTCCAACATACTTTCTAAAAGCGGATTGCGCGCCACGGCATTTCTATCCGAGCAGTCGCGGGCTAATTTTCACCTCTCGCTCCCCTTCGCACGTGACCTTCTCTGTTTTCGCTCGGAAGAGAAAAAAGCAACCGAGGTGTTGTTTTCGCTCTATATCAACCACCGCCTGATCCATGACAGGGTCAGACTCCCCCAAAAATTCTCTTTAAAAGTTCACAGGGTGCCGCAGGAATTTATTGAGGTGCCTCACGAGTGCTCTTAACGAAATTAAAGCTGCTCGGAGCAGTAGATACGGCAAAAAGAACGCGTCTCACGCTGGGAAATTTACGAAAATTTACGAAAATTTATGAAATTCGCATCCGCGAAGTTTCTCGACGAGACTCGTCGGTTCGATGACGGAACCGCTCGCCGTCTTGCGACACGTTCACGTGCGCGCACAAAATTAATCGCACGACAGCCCTTATCGAGTGAGACGGGTCGCGAGTAACAAATCTTACGGCGAATTCGATTGCTTCAACTAGTGCGCACTGAGGCTCGTTTATATCAATTCTTATATTTAGGGATCGCTTTAAATATCTCTTGCGATACTTCTTGGCCAGTAAAATAATCTGTACAGCATCCGTACGGATCATTTTTTAGCTAGATACACCCACAGAAAAAAATTCCGGATCCAATGCTATTACACTTTAATCTATCATAAGATAGGATCGATATAGCACCAATCATATTTATTATAGGGCAAGGAATACTTTAATCGTAAATGAAAAATTCGAAAATCTATAATAAAATGATAGTATGTATCGTCTTTTGTCGAATATCGCGTGCCAACTTTGTGCGTTGTAAGGTAGAGGAAAAATTTCTTTTAAACGCAAGAATATATAAAGTTACTCTTGTCTCAATATAGTAAGTCAATCTTTTTAATTCGATAGAGGAGAATAAGAATCATTGATTTTATTTTGATATTGTCTTATTTTTATACTAAATGAGGTTGTGAGAAAATGCGTCAAGAATATTTTTTGTCTAAATAACGGAAACCCTTTTTCTGAGGGTGTAGTTTTCGAACGTGTATGTAAAATCTTAAATGTAAGAATAACTCGTGAAGCCTTAGCGTGCACTCGGTGCAAGTAACCGAATCCGCTGTTGAACAACGAATTTCGCGGAATAAAATCCAACGCGGCTTTCGGTTTTATTCCGACGCATTAAGGATCTCGCCAGACAATATTAGCCGTTGCTCGACACGTCTCACGGGCGTGTAGTTGTGTACGGTTGTTTCTCGACGACGGCCCTTTTCTATCCCGTCCTTACGCGCGCGGAAAAAAAAACGATACCCGAAATCGCGGGTACCCTCCAGGTTCCATTGTTATGGTTACTGTTATAGCCTCGCCGATCCGTCCGCCCGGGGATGAAGTGCTATTCCACTTCATTCTACCTCGTGCCCTGCCACTGTCCGCCTTTCGCACGAGTCATCGGAAATATTTCATCCGAGGGACGAAAGCACTTCTCTCTCCGCCCCGCCTTGCTTCTTCTCCTCCTCGCTCCTTTCTCATTCCGTATGACAAATAACGCGATGCGATTTTCCCCGCGAGACGAGTCGTGGTTATCGTCGTTATCGCGTGTGGGAAAATCCAGATATGCGGCGCGTATGATTCGTCGGCGGGAAAAGTTCTTATCGAACGCGAAGCGCTGAATAAGATTTTAATTGTTTCCGCACGTCAGTCATGTGTGCCTCTCGAGATGACACCGATACGATTTTGCGGGACGTTTAACGTCCGCATTACGGTGTCAAACAATGTAGGCGGCGTGTGTGGATGTAACGGAACACCCCCGCGATTCCCTCGCCTCGCGTGGACCCGTTGCGCGAGACTCGTTCGCAAAATGTGTGTAACGTCAGTTTCCAGTTTTCACCCGCGACCCCGTCTTTCCCTCTTTTCTTCTCCCCGCTAATATGGCGGCGGGTCAGCTCGCCCCGATCCGGGGGGATATTAATAACGCACAAGGGATACAACGCGCTGTGTAATGTAATACAATAAATAATAACACGCCGCATTATAAAGAGCGGCGGCGTACCGGGGACGCCCTAGGCCGGGATGCATCGTAGCTTTGTGCGCAGGTACTTTTGAATAATGCACTCGCCCCGATGCGATAGCGGCCGGCGTCACATTATCGCGATCAAGAAACGTTGTAATATACGTCCGCGCGCGCGCGAATATTACAGCGACGCGGGGCTCGCTGCCGCAGCGGCCCCGGAAATCGCCCCGTTTATTCGCGACGCTCTCTCCCGTGGTTCGACTCGGCGCGAATCGATCGCGATGATCAATCGCGCCTCAATGTCTATTTATTTTCCGCTTATCGCACGCCGGATATTTCAGTCTTCTGCGCACGAGAGCGAAGAGAGAGAGGCTTCGCTCGTCCAGCGCGCGTGTCCCTTTCGTGATGCGGCCCAGGTGCATTCGCGCAAACGCACCGTCGAGCGGTGCGTCGCGTGACGTGAGGACACTTAAATCGCGGTAATTAGGAACGAGGAGAGAGGGGGGGGGGAGGAGGAAGGGAGAGCGTACGATACAAGTGGAGGAAATCAAGCGGAACCGCGGCCATCACGGCATTGCGACACGTGTCGCATGTGGTTCACGTGCCGCTCTGCCTGGCGCATTTACAATGTAATAAGGGTGAGCTATGTGGATTCAACGATTACTAATGAGCCCTAACGGGAAGAACGGTCGGCAAAACGAACTGCTTTGTAGGTTACCGCGGCCGATTTATAACGGCGCTGTCCGCCGATGATGAAGTCGCCGCTGGCCACTGAAATATCTGCCGCGTATGCGTCTATTTGTCCATATCGCGCCGTTTCGATAAGCGCCACTTCGCTTATTGCGAGACACAACTTCGAAAGGAGGCTACTCGCGGGGAACATCTACCGCGAGATGACGGCTGAAAGTCACCATTCACCCCCATTAAAGACGTAACAATTCGACGCTCTTCTGGAAGATGAGGGGGAACACTTTCCCACGTACTAAAATTTGTTACAAGATCATTGATTAAACCTCTTGGGAAAATAGTTTCATAAAGTTTACAAGGTACGGCGAGTTTCAAATTGCAAAATATAACGTGCCGCGTACGCATCTCGCCCCGGTCTCGTTTCTGCCCAGTTTAAGCGAGTCGCCCCGTCCCTCCTCGTCGGCGACTCGATTCGATTTGACGATAAAAAGCGCGAAGAGATTCATGCACCGGTCGCGTCTTAATTGTTTTCCCTCGGGAGCCGCCGGACGTAATGGAATATCGACGATCCGAGAGACGGATAATGAGCAAAACAAACGAAGCGAGGAGAAACAAAAGACCCCGGCCCTTTCCTTGCATCGCGAGAAGGGTTCGGCGTCGGTGTTGCTGTCCTGCGAGAAAAATGGAGGGCGAATTTTCCCGCGCTCGCCCCCTCGTCAAGTCGAGTCACCCTCCCCCCCCCCCGTCCCCATACTCCCTCCCACCCTCCGCCACCTCCTCCACCACCACCCTCCTGGTCCCTCGCGGCTGCGCTCGCGTGCGTCCTTCTTCCTCCCGCGTGCGCCAGAAAGGGCGGGAAAGGGCGACGAAGGGTGGTAAAGTGCGGAGAGAAACTACGGCGGGAAGGTACGACGACGACGACGATATTGCGGTGGGGGTAGCTGCGAGTGGGGCGCGAAGCAGATCAATACTTTTGCACTCAAGCTCCCTCGGGTTCAGGGCCGTGGTATCGTGGTGCTCTCGCACCTCCCGTGCCCCCGTGCGTTTTTTAACCCTTATCCCCGTTATTGTCAGGGCTCGTATATTTGCTTATAAATATGAATAAATTCGCGAGAGCGTCCTTGAGGGACGATAGCGCGATTTGTCAAAGCCGAGCTTCGGGAGATCGCGGGGCGATCTCTCCGAGGATTTTCCCCGTCGTCAAGCGTCAGGCGTTGTCAAACCTGTCCGTATAAACTTTTCGCGCGTCATTAGACGGAGAAGCGTTTTATTATTTCGCGCGTACACCCCGGTGAGCCCGCGAGAGCGGGTGTAACAATTGCTCCGTAAATTGGATCTCTCCTCGGAACGCGCGCTATATCACTTGTGGCGTCTCCATTACGGCACACGGTAGTACCGTGACGGTACTCGCGCGGTTATTAAGGCGAACATACGTCTCTCTTTATACCGAAACGTTGCATCTGCGAGTGAGCGTTCTCGCTCCGCGCGCACATGTCCCGGCGGTTGTGTCAGCGTCGTGAGCGGCGAACAGCGGATCGTCGAACGACGCGCGACCGTCGTCACTCTCTCTCTCTCTCTCCCCGTGCGTTTATTGTCTTCGGAGAAGGACCACGTTGAAGGGAAATCTCCGGCGCGATGAAACGACGCCGCGATACGACCGCGCCGGCCATCCCGATGGCGTTAACGCATCTGATTCCGCACAACTACCGCCCTGGGGATTTTTCGCTGAGCTCTCCATCTCCCGTCGCCTGCGGCACAAGTAAAAATTGATGCCTGTCAAATCATACGAATAATCGGGTTTATAGCGAACGTGCCGGCGTGAGCCCGCAATAAAAGCGCGCGGTAGTCGTCGCTCGGGTTTAGGCTCCCAAGTTCCCCCCACCCCGTTCAACCCCGTTCCAGAGACTCGCTACGGCACTGCGTCAACCACCACTATCATCACTGCCTCGCCGACGGCGAAGCAGCAGGGTATACGTGACGTAGTTTAGTGGGGATGAATGACGTCAGTGGTCGATACACGCGGTTCTCCTCCTCGAGTATTACGCCACCCCCGGCCTGACGTGGGCGGGCGGGGGGCTGGTCGGTCGGTCGGTCGGTCGGTTGGTTAGGTTCGCGCTCTCCTAGCGCACGGGGCGCTCTCGAGCCCCGTCCTCGCCCGTCTATTCCACGCCGCAATACGAGTCTATGAATGGCCCCCGAGTTACCTGCGTACTTTTCCGCGACGAGTCGACTCGGACCCTTCATTATTACGCCCCGAGTGTTGCGAAACGAAAAGAAACCGCTTTCACGTATTCCGCGAGAGAGCCGCCGAGGGGGTTACCGAGGTTAACTCTCTCCCCCCCTTCCCATCTTGCGCGCGCGAGGAACTCGCGCTGAAATTTGTAACGTGGACACGAGAAATAATCCGAGCGTGAATTTCATTTAGATATCACTTCCTCGACAATTTATATTTCTAGGATAATTTACGATAGATACGGCGCGCCCACGGTGAAAGTTAATGGGGACCGTGGTTAATCTAGGATTATCCTAACGCACGCTCGATCCCCCCCGTGGATCCGATAGATCATAAACGCGCGGGATATAGGAGCATAAAATCATCGCGTAAAAGCATCATGATTTCGACTACTTTCCGTGGAGTGGATAGAAATGTCACCGCCGGCGCGCAATTGGCAAATCGCGAACCCCGGCGCCGAGACGTTCGTAAAATCTAAATTGGGATTTTTAGGGCCCACTAAAACCCCCGATGATCCATGCGCGCTCCCCCCGGTAGTGGGCCGGATCATATTTGCCGCCGTGTCCAGGCGGCCGGAGCACCACCGCCGTCCGCCGAACATCCTCATAATTGGACATAAAATCTGTTTTCCATGATTGACTGGATGTTATTGCCGCGGCCGCGGTCGGCCCACCGGGCGATAAAGCCCCGGTAATCGAGCTTTTAAGGTTTTCGCCGAGTCGCTTAATGAACGATCAACCCCCTTCTAATTCCCTCCCCTCGGCCGTTACACTTTTCCTCCCTTTTTCCCCTGCCTCTCGCCGGGAACATCGCCGTTATCCGAACTCGCCTCTGGAAACGCGCGCAGAAGGTCGGCAGCTAGAGGACACTTTTAACGAGGTCTCACGTACTACGACGCCCGGCCTCCTATTCTGCACCTCCTCTCCTCCCCCGCCGCCCGTATCCTGGCTATAGTGACTTTTTTTTCGCTTGCTTCGCACCCACATGCCGGCGGACGATTTCGTTGCGCTCGACTCCGGTAATTTGACGGTAACGACGGCAATCAACGGTAACGACCGCGCGATCTCTCGAATCGCCTGAAGAATTAGGTGACTCGGCCCTGATCGCGGAATCATCCCAGGCAGCGCGGTTGCTCGCGGACCACGAAGCGCGGGATCCCGAGACTTTGTTCTCGAAGAAACTTTAGCGTTGTTTACGTGTCGGCGCGTCACGCCTTTCTTAACTTGATCTAGATGCACTAACAAATGATTATATTTTATAACAAAGGTTTTTAGATAACTGCATTTTCCAATAACGCAAAAATTTTATACTTGATCTTACTTCTTTTCCCTCTCTATTGACGTTTAACGTCACCGCCTTTCTCAACTTGATCTAGATGCATTAACAAATGATTATGTTGCGTTAGAAACATTTTTAGATAATTATGTTTCTCAGCAAAGAAAAAGAAATATCAATAACTTTCTCTCAATATATCTTTTTCTCTCTCCCTTTTAATAATTAAATATTGATAAGTGTACTGCGTTCTCACGTTAAAGAAAGGAAGTGTACTACATTGTTGCGATCGTCGCGAAATAAACTTTTCGGTTACTGGCTAGTATCTTCCGTTCTGCAGACTGTTGTTCAATTTGTAGCGTTTTAAATTTAACGCAATGAGTAGAGTCGCCACTACTCCTACTCGATATGTCGTTTATTCAATTAGACAATGGAGTTAAGAGAAACCATAAAATGCGTTGAATAAATGTTATAATTGTTTCGTTATCAACAATTTGCGGCAAAATAATAAATTTTACTGAACACGATAGTTAAAAATAACAACATATTGAACAGGAGCAGTGGCGATTGCTCATCGAGTCAAATTTGAGTCGTTACGAATTCAACAGTGCATATTTCTCCACCGTGAAGAGACGCAGGAAAAAAAGCACTCGTAATTGTCAAAAGCAACTTGTGAAGATAAATTTTTCTATCCTAGCACTTGAGCAATCTCAGGGTACAGTCATCCCGCGTCATTCGCGGTTATGTAAACATCACGCTGTAATATACGGTCCCGGGACCGCGTTTTCGGGAACACCTGGACGCGATCGTGTAAGTGAATTCGTCGTTAGATGGAAGGGCCCGTCAGGGATAATGCCAAGTTTTTGCCTCGTGGCCAAGGGTCATTAGGCCCCCTCCAGCCCCGCCGGTGTCGCTCCCCTCGCAACCCTGTCCCCGTGGGGTCACGAAGATAGATACTCTGCTGAGATTTCGGTATCGCTCGCACCAGGCCGATTTCTTCGTCGATGTCGTCAACCCGGAGACTGATGACGACTATTCAACGCGACGCTCCGACAATACACGCTTCCCGTTGGACTCGCCCCAAGGTAGAAGGAGAGCGAGGGCGTTAAGGTTGCTAAAGACACGGGGCAGAGACGTCACGGCGATAAATTCGACGGACGCTAAAGTGTATCATTATCCGGAAGCCGGGCGCTGGGTTATCAAATCATCATAGGGCTCGCTCTGTTATTATAGTCTCGGATTCCCGACAATTGTAGCTTAGCCGAGGGGGATCGTCATAGAGAACGACGGAGGGTTGCGCGCCGCGCGCAACCGGCGATACCGGTGGAGTGACGGAAAATGATACCGCGATGATGATAATACTTCGCGGCGGAAGAAAGGAAGATGGAACGCCGGGCGCGCGGCGGAACGAGATCTATTGTGTTCTAGGTCCGATTATGTGCCTCTCGCTCCCGTGTGTGCCGTGTGTCATATAGATTTACAGACTCATGCGCGAGCACCGGGCACGGCAGCTTGGGCGTGCTAATTCGCCGGCGAAACGGCGGATGATCTACGGCGGAAATATCGCGGGCGGTAAAACACGCGAGGCGCAATTTTATTAAGGGTTAAGTCCATTCTCTCCGGACACGTACCGAAATTTATCTGCCCCGGGGCGCGGGTCCCGGCGCGGAAACCTCGCGCAATCATCGTCGCAAATCCCGCCAAATTATTATTACCGTCGTGCGAATATTATTAGCGCGGCCGGAGACGGTACACGTCGGCACGGGGGAGAGGGATGGATTTACGGCGGCTAAGTGCGAGAGAGGTGCCGTATTCTTAGAAGTGACACGTGGCACACGCGCGAGTAATTCACTCGGCACTTGTGTCTCGCGTGCTATTCGAGGGGCGGCGCACGCGAGAATGCGCACGGAATCGTAATTTCGGACTTAGCCGAGGCTACCCCGCGACGCCCCGCGCGATGCAGGCTTTTTTTATCGGCGACAAATTTGACTATTCAAATGCGCCGTATTATTATGCCGGGGGGTTACGCGGTCACGTGTGTGCTTTAGAAAAATAAGGCTGTCAGGGGCCGCCCCTTCATTCGGGTCTTCCCGTCCTCGATAGATCGATTATTGTGTGCGCACTCACGGGATCGTCCCCTTGCCGACCGCCCCGTTGCGGTTTGGCTTTCACGGGCAGTCCCGGTGGCTCCTACCTTTTCCCAACGTTAGACGCGGTCGATACGTAATAAGTTGACCGGGGTGAAACTTTAAAAAGTTATCTCGAGATCGGTTAAATATACATTCTATCTTAATCGCGTAATCTCTTATAATCTTTCCCGTAGAGAACTTTCCTTGTTTTCCCCTCGTCGATCTCTTGGCGAATATCGTATTCGACCTCGAAATCGCGTTCATCCCACCGTTCGATCACAATGACACGTCTGGGCGTATTTGACAATGCCGTGGCCTAAATCAGGGAGCATTAGTCCTAATCGCCGCCATTCATAAGCAAATTTCATTTCCTTTCTAGTCGTCGGACATTCCTAATGTTTTCGACCAACTCCCCCCCCCCCTTTCACGCCTCATTTTCCCCGTGTGCTCGTCCCAATTTTGCCCCGGCAGTCCCCTTCGAATTTCCTCTTCAAGGCGCGCTCGAGCTTCATGCTTTGGTCATTGACCCAAAAAATAAATGGCTATATCCAAAATATTACCTCATTTACTTGAATGAACCTAGGACGTCGAAATAGATACGTTTGACGGCTAGGCTTGCGGAATCTTTTTTTAAATATTAATCCAGCAGCACCACAAATACGACGATACTTGCAATTTCGTCCTTTTCTATTATTTTACATGTATGAACACTTGAAATCGATGCAAGGAGAAACACACAAACGTGACGTGCAAACGTCATGTTAAATTGATATTGAAAATTCGCGCGGAGCTCGATTCGAACCTAAATTAAATCGCGCCTTAATTAGATAACGTCAAATTTACGTTGTTCGGTTACGGATCGTTTGTCGCCGCGATTCCTCGCGCGGTTTCGCACGCCGAGCGTTGGATTAAAGATATCCCACGATGTTGGATAAAGTGCGTGCGCTCCGAGATAAGGAAGGTGAGAGGGGCACGTGGCAGAGGATAAGCCGGAGACGAATGGGCCAGTCACGCAATTTCGCATCAAACGGGAGCCCCTTACCGTCGCTCCCTCTCTCGCAGTCTCTTCTCTCCGGCCGTTCCAATCACTGCCCTCGCCGCGCGCGCGATGGAGGAGGCGCCCGGGCATTTCTTACCCTCGCCGTCCAGCGCCGCACCTGGCGTTCACCCCAAAAACACCCGGTCCCGCGAAGCTTCTCCTGAAGGATTACGCTGTAACTCATGTCCTGACCAGGGGGGCCGAGGCGCTCCGCCTGCCGGGAAATGTGCTGTATTACCGTGTCCCGGCCAGCCAGTTAACAATTAAATAGATAGTCCGGACTTCCCTTCCGCGGAATTACAGACCGCGCGTGTTAATTAAATCCGATAGCAGGTAATATCCGCGGTCAGCTGTTCGGGACAAATCAATCGAGCTAAAATGTCGATTATTCGGAGAAATGATGCTTCGACCGACGCGCGTAGCCTTCCATTTTTTTTTAATTATAAAACCTTTCGTACAAGACTTGTTCATCAACGTCGAGCGCATCAGAGCACGCGTAAATTTTCTGTATTTTTTTTTCAAGGAGGCGGTACGTCGAAATTTATCGTTGTGGAGGTCTTTGAGGAAAAAGAGGCGCGCGTCGGAAGTTCAAGTATGATTTCGCGGACGAGAGACTCTTCGTCTTTGCGGAGGAAGTGAGGAAGTGAGAGATTTTACACGCTTGTCGCTACGTTTGACCCGATTCTCGCTCGCTTATGACATTCGCATTTTCCGTGGAAAACGGAGGACTTGCCACGTTCCGTAAGATAGACGGTGGCTCGGAGGATGAGATTTCCTCGGGGTGTTGCTCCGGGGTGAGAAAGAAGGAAGAAGGAAATCCGGAACTAGAATAATATGTATAGCTCGTGGTAAGGACACGTAAATTCGGGACGCGTATTTTCCGACGGGTGGGCCCCTATGCTAACTTTCCTCCCGCTGAGCGAAAGAGAGAAGGAAACGGAGAGGGAAGGAGAGAGAGAAACTGTGCGCGGAAGTGCCGAACGCATATGCATGAATTTCAATCGTAAAAGTGGCGCTGCCTGCATTCTCATCTTGGAGAAATGTCCGAACGAGAAATCGATGCCCCGATATTGTTAGAATTTTATTGCACCGTGACTCGCGACGCGACCCACGGCGGGGGTAAACCGCAAGGGATGGTATATAGTTACGGCCCGGGGTCTCGTGTTTACGAGACCAAACTGCCCGGTAAATTGATACACGGCCAAGGCGGGGCATTTCGTACGGTTTAACCCTTCTGCAATCACATAGGAATCCGTAGGAAAAATATCGCGCCGCGCGATTCGAATTTTACGGGCGGAAGTGCGTTTTCGGGCGTCGCTGTGAAATTGTCGGGAGTCGCGAGGCGATATACGTCGAGCGGTAACGTGTCGCAAAGCTGCAACGAACGCTCGAGCCCCGTGTTCCGAATTATAACAACTTCATTTAAGTATCGCACGCGCGCGAATTTTATATCGTACTTAAAACGCAAGCGGGAAGTCTCCCCGCCTTAGGGATTTCGAAAGGAAATCGATCCCCTAGTTGCGTACAATGGACGCTAATTGAACGCCCGATTGAAATATTTAGACGCATTCGCTTTTTTTTGGATAACCGGATAATTTACCATTTAATATTTTCATTGATCGCCGCCCGCGGCGGATACGCTCTCGCGCCGTGTACGCGTGCATTATTTGAATTATCCACTTTTCAGTTGCAGCGGCAAAGAGAGGCTATCCGATACTGCGGAAGTAGCGCTTCCACTGACCCAGATAATTATTGCACGTTCGGGCTCTCTCGCCGTGGCATTATTAAATGAACGCGGGCATCTCTTTTATTTCCTCGTGGCGCTTTTGATCTCGTTCGCTGCGCGCTCGCAATGAATTTACCAATTGGTAGTCTCGGCAAAATGCATCTGCATCCGCATCGGGCGCGAGGCGGCCCGCTGCGCACGCGAACGCATCAGGCTATTAGCCCGATCGATAGCGCCCGATATGCGCTATTGCTAAACGGCAATTGTCCTTTATCTGGATTATCTCGGTCAATACTGCCGCCGATCACGACGGTTATTACGTCTCGAGGTCAAACCCCCGGGTGACACAATCGTCCGGAAAGACACCGCGCGTTTTTCCCGCGATTCTACAGCGCGGCCGCGCCGGCACGCACGTCCTGTGTTGCGCTCTGACCTCGCACGCCTTCGCCCGATCCTACACACGCGCGCGCGCGCGCGTGTGCGTGCGCGTATACGTGCGTGCGTGCATGCTCTGCTCGCTCGCTCACTGCGTGACATCTCTGCCACGCGCGTTACGCGCCTGTGGGAATGCGGATGCCCGTGGTTTCCCGCTGGCTTTCATAGAGCCATTGTGAAATTACCTCGCGCATAGCGCAGCTGTCCAAAACAAATTCGCACCGCGGCGCCGGTGAAATCTCAATCGACTCCGCGTCTTCCGTCCGTTGTAACGTAATCATGATTAATTCCCTGAGACTGCGGTGTCGGACCTGCGGGAAACGGGAGCCCACGTCTCTCTCCCATAACGGCGGGCTGCGATATCATGGCCGGAGATATTGGCGATGTAATGAAAAACACCCGCGAGCGGGAGCATCGATTACTTATAAAATTAAATTACGATTCCGGGGCAGGTTCTGTTACGCGTAATTTTATGTAGTGTTACGAATCTTTGAGCTTTACGATAAGAATTTTTTACGATGCAACAAAATTATTTCCCTCATCGTGTCGGACATGCGCCGTAATGTCATGAACGTTGTGTTTATTAATTATATGTGGAGCAATTTAAATTGCGCCCTGTACGTTTTTGTGCTTTCAAATCCGCGGGATATTAAAATATGTCTTTGTTCATGTGCACCCTGCAGATGCGAATGCTAATTACATCGCCGCGTTAATGGCTACATCGACAAATTTCCAATGTATTACGTTCCACGGCTTAATTATACGAGGGATGATCTGTTAGTTCATCCCCTCTGAAACTTTCCATCGTTGATCTTGATCGCGGTAATCTCATAAGCTCGGGAAGACTGTGCCTCATGAGAAAAAATCGGCAGGCCGAGGGTGCAGAAGATGGCAGGGCGCGCAGGGGAGGGCATTAAGAAACGCGGGGCCCCGTCCTTCGTGGAGATTTGCATAAACGCTCCGAAATTAGGACAACCTTGGGCAACCCAAATTATATTAAATCGACCCCCGTTCGCGTAAGCCGGGCGAGCAGGGGAGCAAGTGTCCAATTACGAATGTCTGCGATACCCCATACGAGCCACGGGATGTTGAAGCGGGTCGCCGACCTGGGGGGGATCGAGGGATAACTGTCGCGTTCGTCCTTTGGGACATTTTCAGCCTCTAATACGATTTATCTCTCGACGTCGCGTTAAAATATCTCATGATCTGGACGTATATTTTTCCCTATATTTTTCGCTCGCTCCAAATGTTATTGTCGAATCCGCGATGCCATTAAATTCCATAGAACGAAACCGGCGCGCGAGCGCCAGTTTAAATTCTCGACCCCGGGCAATTCGCTTAAAACGGCAGATTGATGAAAATGCACTCGTAATACCGGCAAAAACGATCGCGAGACGGAAGCGTCCCAGCGACGCTCCGTATCGGAGTCAGTGGATCGGTTTCGTGATCGTGAAATTTGCGGAATTTAGCGTTTGCAAAAAAAAGAGCCCGCGCGAGCGTAGCTGCCGTAACAGTCGCGAATGTGTCGTGGCTTCCTTGGCAAAGCTCGCAACAACGATTCACCTTACGGCCTGCTAATGGTCTAAGTTAGGCGAGTTTCCGTGAACCGCGTCGCGGACGGCAGATAGGAATCTTGGAAGTTGTCGAAGAACTTCGAAACACCCCATATTTCGGAGCGAACAGTGATTTTTCCGCGTTACTTTGGTAAGACGACACGCGAGCCTCCGGTGATGCCAGGCGATCCTCGAGCGGAGTCGATAACGATTTAACTGACCGTTCAGATACAAATCGAGATGCAGCGTTCAACGATGCCATCTTTCAATAAATACAACTGACTTTAAATTTAACACAGTGAATGACGACTCATTACTGTCCAGAATTTTTCTAGTTGCCTCGTAGAAAGCTTACACCCACAGAAAAAATTTCCGGATCCAATACTATTACGCTTGAATGTATCATAAAATAGGATCGATAGCGCCAATCGTATTTGTTAAAGAGAAAGGAATATTTTAATCTTAAATGAAAAATTCTAAAATCTAGAATAAAATGATAGTACACAGTTGAAAAATTTGTTTTCTTGTTAAAAAAAATGCCGGTTAAAGTTTTTGTGTCAAATGTTTAACACATTCATGTGTTAATTTAACATATTGCTCTTGTGTTAATTGACCTCGAATGTAAAATTATTAAAATACCTGAAGAGAAATGTTAAAACAACACAATGTGTACTTATTTTTTAATCTTACACAATACATATGTTCTATATTATTAGTAACAAGATTTATCTGTTAAAATTTACAGAATAAAATGTTGATTTTATTCTATATGACATAAGTGAGAGTGATTTCGAACCGTCAGTTGACTTATTACATATGTAAAATATAAAAATTATATTTTTTAAATTTTGTCATTAAAAATATGTAAATTTTACACAAAATATATTTAAAATTATTTTGAAATTTGCATTTATTTTGTGTTAAAATATTAACAGGGTATTAGTGTGATCATTGAACATATCCATATTATGTTAAATTAACACAAAAATTTGTGTGGACCGTTTGGGACATGTGATCTGTCAAGTTGAACACAAATTTTTCAACTGTGTATGTATCATCTTTTGTCGAATATCGCGGTGCTAACTTCGTGCGTTGTAAGATCGAGGGAAAATTTATTCTATATAAACGCAAGAATATATTATATAAACTTACATTTATACAAGTTACTCTTGTCTCAGTATAGTAAATCAATCTTTTTGAATTCGATAGAGGAGAATAAGAATTATTGATTTTATTTTGATATTGTCTTATTTTTATACCAAATGAGATTGTGAGAAATATAAATGCGTCAAGAATATTTTTTGTCTCGGTAACCGAAATCCTTTCCGAGGGTGCATTCTTTCCATTACGAACGTCACAAGTGTTAAACGATGCGTGGCATAAGAAAATAATAAGCATCATCGTTAATATTCACCCATCTCGATCAACGTCCATTGTATCAATTTGCGTGGCAAACAGAGGCGTGACTCATAGCGAACTTCGTTCTCGGCGCGTATTAAGAACGCGGTACGTGCCAGATAGCGGTTATCTATCCGGGCCCAGAAGTGATCTTGAGTAATTATTGATCAAGCGTTGTAGGACCCTTGTTCGCGCAATGTTCGCGTTGCCAGCGAAGGGCGACGATTTCTTCCGTTCCGGGAGACTCGCGCGTGTCCGCGAACGATCGCCGCCGATTCCGGATCCGTGCGGGCGCACACGTGCGAGCGCGCGGCCACGCGGCCGGCGTCGATCTCGCAGGGGTTTCTCTCCGGGCAGGTCGGATTGCTGGCAGAATGTAAAGGGGGTTCGCCAAGTCGCCATTCTGTCTGGGTCATCGCGTGCCTTCCGCGATCGCCGCCGCTGCTGCAGGTTATACGTCGCGACGTGGAAATAATGCGGCGCATTATTGTCGTCTCGCATTAAGCCCCACGGCTTCTCGACGTCTGTGATAGCAGCGAGACGTCGAACAATGTGTATCACAGAACGTCCATGATCTCGCATTACAACGATCATGCCGACCGAATATCCACAATGCTGAGTTCGAAAACATCACCCGAGTGTATCAGTGTACCGTTTTATCCTTAACATTCGATGAGCAACAAGGATAAAACGATACGTTGTTTCTTTAGCCCCCCTCATATTTTTTATATTTTTTAAAACTATCAAGAACTCTGGAGCTATTGTAAATCTACGCAAAACTCTTGGAAAAAATTAATTTTGTAAATAATGGGAGGCTAAATTCACAGAGGTATGACACACTCGGTGATGATTTCCGAACGCATGTTTCCCTGGTTGCGGCGTGCATCTTCTCCGACGCGTGTCGTTTATTTCGCCGAGTTAAATGCTATCGATAAGGCATCTCGTGTCGTGTCGGTCGACCCATATTGCGATAAAAATAGGCTCCGGTCGACGTCGCTTTATTATTTCCACCGTCGCGACGTTTCCCTCCTTCGTAACGTCGGATTCGCGTTACGTATTTCTCTCCGATTGCGCGCTCGTAAATCAATCGGCACGTCTATGAATATCTCGAGCGGGTATTCACAGTGACGACGCGGATACGTTGCAGAAACGCGAACGTACGGTGGCATTCCGCCGAGGGCTTTTTTTTTCCACCGACGACCGCAAGGGTTTAGCTGTGAACGAATTTCTCCGATAATTGAAAACAGCTGGGGACAACGAATGGCGCACGAGGAGTGCGTCGAACCTGAAAGTTCACGGGTCAGTGGGAAAGGTGTTACGTGAGCACGATGGAAGTTCAGAGTTCACGGGAACGGCGGGGTTGCGACGAGTTGCGCGTTACAATGCGCGTTCGCGCGCGCACGTCGATCATTGAACGCGATTGAATTTTTCAGAGATTCTCTTTCGAGGTCTTTCGAGCGCATCGCTTTCGCGATGTTCTTTTTGCTTCGTTTTAAGCGTCGGAAATGTTTACACTTGACGCACATCCGCTGCGTCTCTCGCATCCAAGTGCTAGTCTTAATCTCGTCGTGGGCGGCCGCGGACGATCCTCTCGGAGAAGCAGTGAAGCTATGGAAAATTATTGCAACGTGGCTCCCAAGCTAAAACACTTTCTGTATTGTTCGATTCAACAGATTAAGGAAACTATCGTACGCTTCCACTCATTGTCAGTTAATCTATTTTTATCTGGTCTGTTTATTTTACATATTAACGCTAGAGAATCGTAAATCGTTTAATCCTTCTAAGTTACCGCATTCTAACACAGATAGCAGCAAACAATTGTCCACATTTTCCATTTGAATCCTAACTTGATCTCATCTTGAAAAGATGAGAAATAAATGATCAAACATTTTATAAAAATTTAGGGTATTGTACGAGCAGGAGTTTAATTTCAATCAAAGTGTATCGATGAGTATTATGTGATATCTACATTCTACGTCGTAGAAATTATATTTGTTCCTTGTATGCGCTTATCAAGTGCACTATATATTGCATAAATATCGGGAAGAGAGAGAGAGAGAGAGAGAGAGAGAGAGAGAGAGAGAGAGAGAGAGAGAGAGAGAGAGAGAGAGAGAGAGGGAGAGAAGACGTTAATTGAAATTGCGAGGATCTTTATGGCGGGCAAGGCTTGCATTAAACACGTGCAGATCGTGTCGATTTCATACGCCTACGGTTGCGCCCTGGTTGCAACCGAGCGCTCGTTATTCCACATTCCTGATTAAAGACTACGTCCTTTTCGCGGCTGCATAGTGCACCGTTAACACCCACGCGATTGCAGAAGGTCATCAGCTCCGCCCGCCCACGGTCCCGCGCCCACGCCTGCCTCTGCGCAACACCCTTTAGACGCCGCGGCAACAACACGGGGTTACAGGATGCGAAAGAAACCCCTCCGATGCCCGCAGTATTTCTTCCCTTTGCGTGGGCCGGATCAATTTTGCGGAGGAAATTGCATAGGCTATTGCAACGTTGCCTCAAACGGGAGAATGTCATGCCTCCCTTGGCGGAATTGTCTCCCTAATAACCTTACGCGAGACACTTTCATTACGAAGAAAACGTGTAATGCGATGCACAAAGACGCAATCGGGGCAAACTTTATTACCCGCGCCGGCGAGGGATCCTGTTTAAAATGTAAGAAACGCCTGCTATTTTCGCCCGCGCATTTGCAATGATAATAATGCCCGTTCGCTGTTCGATGCCTTTCTAGTTGCGTGATAAGAGTCGAAGCGCGCAGTCGATCTCGAGAATTTGGATATATTGCAACTACAGTGATTTTACAACTTTAACAACAGAATAACGGCTTAACTTTCACCGAGTAATCTACTGCGTATTTTTACTCGAACTTTCGTATAATTTGTTACAAAAATTTCGATCGTTGATTTTATTTTTATAAAGCCGGAAAACGATACAAGTCCAAAGAGCATGGTGGAGCGATAGAAACTCGCAGGATTTCATTTTTCGACGTTCCTCATTTTATCCCATCGATTTACTCGCTCTGAGTAATCCTCGATTTTCTTGCCTAGATACACGGAAAGACCGGCCAAGGAAAAAATAACTAAAATTAAAGTGTTGCCGTATAAATAGCAGGGGCATCTACCTTGTTTTGCGTTGCAACATTAGCCAAGTTTGCTGCACAAAACGCGTATAGTTGTCTCCACTGCTTATCATACCAATGTGGGTATGACAAGCACAGATCTAGCTGTCCCAAATATTACTATTTATTGGGGTTGTGCCAACCCTAATTAGACACGTGGTAACCATATCGGTCTCTCCGTGTACGTATTTTTTTTTATGGTGTCGCGGGTCGCATTCTAAGCGCCATGAAACGCGCCATGCGCCGTTACTCCGAAAGAGTTTTTAGGTATACATGCAAATTTGTTTACATTTTTATGCGGCCGATCCATCGCCGGGGCATAAAATGCGCGATGGATAACTCCTAATATCGTAGTTTCGTATTCATCGTAACACCGGAATGGCCCGGCTTTATACCGCCGGGTGAAGTAGCGCTTGTGTCGCGGAATTCCCGTCGTCGGCCGCGTTTTACATCGCTGGGCCCATCTGCTTGCCGTTTGAAGACAGATCGCCCGGTATACCCCACTCGCCGTTGAACGCGGTGATGGCCGGCGGTTTGATCGTTATGACGGATGCTTACTTAACATTCGCATAACTCGCGACGGGCTTATTATTCCGAGTGGTCGCCTATGTATATACGTACCCAGGCTCGTATACCACGCTCGCCCTCCGCCCGCCTCGTTCAGCCCGGCTTGTAAATCAAGTGAACGCAAACGAATCGCGCCGCCGCTGTTAGCGGATTAAAACCGTACCTCCAAGCGTACACGCTTGGCGACCGGCGGTGGCGCAGACTTTACGCGGGACGTAAGAAACGTACAAAACGCCCGGAGTTACACTCCCGGATTCTCGTAAAGCTGCCTACTGTTTTCTCCCCTTTGCCTCCAAACAACCGACCTCTTACCCGTCCCCCTTGCCCGAGGTCGCGACGCATAAAACGGGGAAACGGCGACGCCGATTGGATTTCCCGGATTTTCTTCGGGAACGTAGAAATGAGAAAGAAAGAGCCCGGGCTAACGCTAAGAAACGTATATTTCGATAAAAAGCCGCGCGTAATCATCGTAAAAAAAGAGCGCGCGTAGTTATTAAACCCGGAAAGGGGTGGGCGGTATCGCGGGTTAGCGCGCGTCGGAAAGGGTGTGGGTCGACGACAGGCTATATTTACCGTGCTTACCCCATAACGAGATACATTACGAGCAAACTAATTCCGACCCGCGATAGTGCATCCATGAATACAAAGCGCCATTCGGGCTACACCTGTTACTGACCGAGCGGGCATATCTGCGCTCGACGATAGAAAATTGCGACCGCAAGATTACGTTACGCGTGTCTGGGCATGAAGATATCGTCTGAACGATTCCTAATCC
The DNA here is from genome assembly GCF_000949405.1 of Vollenhovia emeryi. NCBI lineage: Eukaryota > Metazoa > Arthropoda > Insecta > Hymenoptera > Formicidae > Vollenhovia > Vollenhovia emeryi. The sequence continues at coordinate 39,563 of NW_011967154.1, forward strand.
TGGGCTCGGTATATTGGATCTTTCGCGGCTATTGTATGCCTTCTTATTCCCAGATTCTTCGATAGATTTGCGGTCGTTCTTTCCTCGGCGAAAATTTTATTTTCCTATTTTTTTTTTACGTAATACATTTTGGGGATTGGAACGGCAGAAGGCTCCATTTGTAAAATTACTACGGACAAAAATTAAGATCGCTGTGTACGGACTTGGGACACGAACGCGCGAAGCAATTGCTGCTGTTTCGTGGTTTTCTTTCTGACAAAGTTGACGCGAGAATCCAGGCGCTCTGTATACGGGTCGTAGGTGGCTCTCTTATTGTCGAGGCCAATACAGAAGGTGGAAGATGAGGGAAGGGACAGCGAGGCGCGGCCACAGGGTATGACAGAGAGATGCGCGGTAAAGGCCCGTTACGGAGACGCCCCGACATAAATCACCGTAGATTAACAATAAAAAATATATTACCCCTCGCGGACTGACTTACTTTCGCCGGTTAGTGGAGCCTCTCGCCTCCCACGGTGTATCTAAAATAGTAAACGCCGACGTATTTTCGCGTACGTGTCGGCGTATAGGTTTTACGCGAAGGGCCACCGAGCACGTACGGCCCGTAAAGGGGACCGTAACGAGGGCCGTGAACTTAGCACAGGGGTCGTGCGACCGCGTTTCCTACGCGACTGCAAATTCTTGGCAACGGCGAGACGGCCGTACGTCTGTGAATCCCATCTCTTCGATCGAGCGTACAATATTTCGCCGAAATTGTCTCGTTCGATCTTCATGAATTATCCGGAGCGCCTTATTGTCATAGCCGGCCTGGACGCGCCTTAATTGCCCCGCGTTAAATTTTCATCGTCACTCGGTCCGTCACTTACCTCGTGTTCGATGTACCGTCGAGTCGCCGGAACACGCGGACCCGCTGTTGCTCCCAAATTATTCACGTCTGTCGATGAGACGTGGAAGACGCTGATGAGTAAACGCTATCTCCTTCCGCACCCACGGGACCAGAAATTTATGCCGCCGCGGGGATCCACGGTGTCGCGTCGATTGCGCTCTTCGGGCTTGAGACCTTTTTTTTCCACTCCACTCCACTGCTTTTCCCCGCTCGCGCGCGCGAGAGCGTGGAGACTCTCGCAGATAATGGCACAATAACTGGAACAATGTGTGTCGCCGAGGGAAGATGGCTTCGCCATCACGGACCTTTCGCGAAAGCACTGGGCGAAACGAGCCGTCGTCCACTTGCGGACCTCGCGGTGGACCATGGCACCCGCGAGGATACGCGTGTCGTTATCTGGAAAGAAGCGTGACGTTAAACACTTTCTGGGATAGTACATGCTCTTGCGCGTAATGTACATAAAACATTATACTAAAGGGAGCAAAATCGAGGGGGGCCCAACGAAGTTTGGTTAATGTAACGACGTTTCTTAAAAATTACGTGAAAATTCGGACCCGTGGACTTTGCATTGCAATATCTCGACTCATGGGGCACGTAGGAGAAAAGTAAAAACACTTTTATTATGCAAATCGTACCAAAGCTATCGTTTAAGCGCAGTCTCAACTTCGTCGGAACAGCCGTTGTTGAGATCCGAAATTCTGAGGGCCCGTCAACTCGTGTACTCGCGTAAACTTACACGGTCGGTCTCGCGCGCGCGGTACTAACTATGCTTACACTTGGCACGAAACACTACCGTGTCTCGTGATATGTAATAGCAACTCAACGAACAATTTTTTTCTCCGCGATAAAAAATTAGATTATTGTAGCGTTATTTAAAAATTATGATAATCGAAATTTTATCGAATTGTCTTCTCTATTCATTGGTGTCCCCCTTTTGCAATCGCTTTCTTTTAGTATCCGTAATTTCCCGAGTCGAAATTTTGACTCTATGTTGTACCTTTAATTCTATTATATAGCAGGACCTAAGACAGTAAAAAGAGGTCGAACTGCAAGTACAAAATTACTCCTACTTTAAAACTGATAGTGTCGGAATTTTCTACTTTTACCAATTTAGCATTAAAGTAGATCGTTTTAAGGAGCTAAGGTAAATTAAAGATTCAAGACAGGAGTAAAAAAAATATAATGTCGTCAAAGTAGGTTATTGCTGGTCTATGTAGGCGTATAGATCAGCTAAGTAGGTGTAAATTACCCTTAAAAGTGTCAAAATAGTACCAAAATTTCGACCCTGGTTACCATAATTCGTTATACGATTCTGCAACACTTTGCACAGCATTTATACTTATCACCCTTTATTACGACGCGACTGAAGAAACGCGGGAGAAGTATCACAATCAGCCGTTACATTTTCTAAAATAGCGCAACAAACGCACCTTAAATAATTTAACCGTCGCGCTTTTCATCCGAAAGTGACAGTCTAATTTGAACCGACGACAATTTTAAAGCCCGACGTGAAAGACATTCACCCGCGTTCAATCGTTAAAAAAGATTGTTGTCCGTAGATGTATCGAAACTAACAATTCATACAATTCTTTCACTTTTACTTCAAATCACGCGTGATACTTATCTCGACAAATCACCGCGAGAATCAGCGATAAGAATACGGACCGCGACGATTAATTAAGCGCGAGATATTCGTAGGGTATAATTACCTCGCGAGAGGAGCAATGCTCAGAAGAGACGTGAAACATCCCGCTCGCACGTTCGCGAGGCGAATGATAGCGCGCAGTGAGCCACAACTAGCTGCGCTTACACTTGGCACTACCGTGTCTCGTGATATGTAATAGCAACTCAACGAACAATTTTTTTCTCCGCGATAAAAAATTAGATTATTGTAGCGTTATTTAAAAATTATGATAATCGAAATTTTATCGAATTGTCTTCTCTATCCATTGGTGTCCCCCTTTTGCAATCGCTTTCTTTTAGTATTCGTAATTTCCCGAGTCGAAATTTTGACCCTATGTTGTACCTTTAATTCTATTATATAGCAGGACCTAAGACAGTAAAAAGAGGTCGAACTGCAAGGACACAATTACTCCTACTTTAAAACTGATAGTGTCGGAATTTTCTACTTTTGCCAATTTAGCATTAAAGTAGATCGTTTTAAGGAGCTAAGGTAAATTAAAGATTCAAGGGAGGAATAAAAAAAATATAATGTCGTCAAAGTAGGTTATTACTGGTCTATGTAGGCGTACAGATCAGCTAAGTAGGTGTAAATTACCCTTAAAAGTGTCAAAATAGTACCAAAATTTCGACCCTGGTTGCCATAATTCGTTATACGATTCTGCGACACTTTGCACAGCATTTATACTTATCACACTTTATTACGACGCGACTGAAGAAACGCGGGAGAAGTATCACAATCAGCCGTTACATTTCCTAAAATAGCGCAACAAACGCACCTTAAATAATTTAACCGTCGCGCTTTTCATCCGAAAGTGACAGTCTAATTTGAACCGACGACAATTTTAAAGCCCGACGTGAAAGACATTCACCCGCGTTCAATCGTTAAAAAAGATTGTTGTCCGTAGATGTATCGAAACTAACAATTCATACAATTCTTTCACTTTTACTTCAAATCACGCGTGATACTTATCTCGACAAATCACCGCGAGAATCAGCGATAAGAATACGGACCGCGACGATTAATTAAGCGCGAGATATTCGTAGGGTATAATTACCTCGCGAGAGGAGCAATGCTCAGAAGAGACGTGAAACATCCCGCTCGCACGTTCGCGAGGCGAATGATAACGCGCAGTGAGCCACAACTAGCTGCGCTTACACTTGGCACTACCGTGTCTCGTGATATGTAATAGCAACTCAACGAACAATTTTTTTCTCCGCGATAAAAAATTAGATTATTGTAGCGTTATTTAAAAATTATGATAATCGAAATTTTATCGAATTGTCTTCTCTATCCATTGGTGTCCCCCTTTTGCAATCGCTTTCTTTTAGTATCCGTAATTTCCCGAGTCGAAATTTTGACCCTATGTTATACCTTTAATTCTATTATATAGCAGGACCTAAGACAGTAAAAAGAGGTCGAACTGCAAGTACAAAATTACTCCTACTTTAAAAACTGATAGTGTCGGAATTTTCTACTTTTACCAATTTAGCATTAAAGTAGATCGTTTTAAGGAGCTCAGGTAAATTAAAGATTCAAGGCAGGAGTAAAAAAAATATAATGTCGTCAAAGTAGGTTATTGCTAGTCTATGTAGGCGTATAGATCAGCTAAGTAGGTGTAAATTACCCTTAAAAGTGTCAAAATAGTACCAAAATTTCGACCCTGGTTGCCATAATTCGTTATACGATTCTGCGACACTTTGCACAGCATTTATACTTATCACACTTTATTACGACGCGACTGAAGAAACGCGGGAGAAGTATCACAATCAACCGTTACATTTCCTAAAATAGCGCAACAAACGCACCTTAAATAATTTAACCGTCGCCCTTTTCATCCGAAAGTGACAGTCTAATTTGAACCGACGACAATTTTAAAGCCCGACGTGAGAGACATTCACCCGCGTTCAATCGTTAAAAAAGATTGTTGTCCGTAGATGTATCGAAACTAACAATTCATACAATTCTTTCACTTTTACTTCAAATCACGCGTGATACTTATCTCGACAAATCACCGCGAGAATCAGCGATAAGAATACGGACCGCGACGATTAATTAAGCGCGAGATATTCGTAGGGTATAATTACCTCGCGAGAGGAGCAATGCTCAGAAGAGACGTGAAACATCCCGCTCGCACGTTCGCGAGGCGAATGATAGCGCGCAGTGAGCCACAACTAGCTGCGCTTACACTTGGCGCGAGACACTACCGTGTCTCATGATAAGGGTAGGCTGTTTTCGACACAGCTGTTTAAACAATGCTACGTCATTTCATGGAATCACCCACCGCCCGGCCTCCTCGGCGAACTTTCGAAACAACAAGGTCACTCCGTACTCTAGGTCGACGCGCTATCATTCGCGCTGCGACAGTCAAACTATATCATATTATTCTTTCGTGAGATCGCGACGAAAATTGCGGGAAGAGAATTGCCACTGCTTTCTACGAATAATCGCTGAATCC
>NW_011967154.1:46639-52418 GCF_000949405.1 Vollenhovia emeryi
CGGGTTTCCAATGCATACCAAGCGTGCATATACCGCGTATCTACGTGATACGTAATACGCAACGCTATGGGTACCCGAGTAACGTTATAGAGTACTCTGCTCCCGTCCCACTGTATTCCAGAATATCAAGACAAGAACGTAACCCCGGCCACGGACCACCTACGTGTAGCCGCGTAAATGTTTATCAAATTTCACATTACACCGCGTATCTCTGTATTGGAAAGGTAATTGCACGGGATTTCTCTCGGCGAGTCTTTAGGGATGATTCATTTCGCCAAGCGTACGGAGCACTTTCCGATATTTCTTCTCCTTCAATTTGGAACGACACTAATCCTTTTAATTCTGATTAAAATCTTGACTCTCTAGACACTTTTGACGATCCGCATAATAAAGTTGATACGAAATTGATCATATTGTTCCGCCTTCCAATCCTAAAACAGGATATTCGTTCGGTAATTTTCAACCTGCGCGTGTAAAGGCCATCTGCTGAAAGGGATTAAAAAGTAGAGCTAATAGAAGTAGTAGCGTTAATAAAAATAACAGTGAAGAGAGAGGGGGGGGGTAATAGCCTCGTGGAATTAGCGAACGGGAAACTCGAGTGTTTCTCGGCAAGTTGCACCCAAGACTCAACCTTACAACAATGTTTCAAGAGCAGTTTAACGTGGTACGGCACGATATCTGCCCACTTCCGGCGCACGTGTACGAAACCTCGTATTACTGTACGTGCACGCCCGACGCCGCTCATTGTCTTGGATACGCTCGGGCGTATTTCGTTGTCATCTCTCTTCGTAACGCCGCGACGTACGACGTACGGCCGGCGGGTTGGAAGGCGGCGGGTGAGGAGGGCAGGGGAGGGAGGAGGGTTACACGAGCATTGACGCGAAAACGTAAGCGACGAGAGAAAACGCGAAAACCGGGACGTGGAAACGGGATGTTTCTGACAGGGTATAGGGGGGGCCCCGGCCCCGGCCCCGGCCCCGGCCGCGCATCCTCGCTTCCTTCCTCCACTTTGTTCGACACGCCATGCATTCGAGTACCCCCGGTACGACGGGTACGCGTTATTGCGCCCAGTTATTACCGTGGTTATTACCGCGACACTGAGTTTTACGATCTGATCGTCGCTGCGGACCCACGGGGTTCGGCGCGCGCGCGCGAGCGGGCGAGCGATCCGCTCGCCGAAAGGCTTCGCATTCGCATGACAAAAAGGTTTAAAGGTGGTCGGGAAGCTGACTCCGTCCGTCTCTGCCCCGTCGGAGTCTCTTCTTCTGTTCCGCCTCAATTTCGAGCGCAACCTTCGGTACGCGCACTAAAAACTTTATAGAGGGATATTTCGCCCCGCGCGCTACAGCGACGTCGATCGGGGAAGATCGTCATATATACGGCGATGTATCAGATATCGCGCGATTTACCTTAAGTACAGATATTAGATGCCGAGCTAAAAGAAAACTTGGCTGCCGGGAGATCGATATAACGAAATAACTCCTTCTCATATCGAATTTAACAGAATTTGAAAATTTGCGGTTTAATTATTGAGGTATCCAAAAACTTATGGCCAATCGCGGCTTCCGTCAAACTTCCGTCAAAGAATCCGTTATGAGAGAAGGTACTAAACTTCTGATGTACCCTGCACCTATTTATCAACAAGCACCACTTATGTACTCCCGGGTATGTGCTCCCGACGCTGCAATCGGGAGGGATCATAATGTAATTAAGGCAATCTATGTACACGGGAGGGGAAATAATACTACTAGACTCCCGTTAATCCGCGTGCATCTTCGTCGAGGAATTGTTCCGTCGAATGTATCTCTGTCGTACAAAACTCGCCTTCTCGATTATTATCGTTGCACCGTCGTCCTACGTCGCGGCGCACCTGGTGCGTGTCGCCGGCGGAAGTCGGCCGATGACGTTGGGGGATCGTTAATCGAAAGTTCTGTCGCGTACGCGCCGTATCTACTTTCATCTACGGGAGGGCCTTCGTCTACAAACGCCCGGCGGCGACGCGAGGCGACGCGACCCGGCGCGGTGCGAGCTGGTGCGCGCATGAAAAACGACGACAGCCATTACTCTCGCATCGGAGAAACCGTCTGGCGTCTACCGGCGTGGGGGCTATTAACAAAGTAGGGCTCTGGCGTAAAAAGGGTGGGAAGACAAAACAGGTGAAACGCTAAAAAATGGGTCAGCCCGCGCGCGGCCGCCCCTTTGCGTCCACGTGTACCCTCCGTGCACACTTACACGTGACGTCGCGCGCGCGCGCGCGCGCCTACATTTACACGGGCTGACTCGTCTCGAGCGCGAGAGCATACGTCTCCGCGTGCAACCCCCCCTGTTATAAAGCCACGAACGTCGCAACCCCCCGCTCGTACGTGTGCGCCTGGATGTATATGTGTGCGGTATCTGTGGGATGCGTATAGGGGTGGTAAAAGCGGTCTCGCGGCGGCGGAACAGAGAGAACAGCACCAGAGGAGAGACAGATAGGTGGGAAGCGAGGGTGGGCGCGGGAGGGGATGAGTTTGGAGTTGAGTTGTCGGCGAATGAGGGCACTGAGGCTGGCGGCAGAGGGTGAGGCCAGACAGAGGCTATTGATCCACCAGGATCCACCTACCAACTCACGTTAGTGGGATAGGCTCGGTCTGAAACGTCGATCTACGCTGTGGGGGAGACGTGGAAAATGTTTCGGGGCGAGTAACCCTCCGCCAAGAGCACGCCGATGCTGCGCGCCCGCGACAACTCGACGGCGACGCTCGCCCGCGACGAATACCGCGCGAGGACCATTTTTCTAGCAAGATAGAGAGACGCATCTGCGTAATATCCACCGCGTTTCCACCGCCGTGTCTCTTAGGGATGGAAATAATTTGCGCGGCGGTAGGCAGCCCGCGGCGGGCAGCCTCTCCCCGGAGGCTTCGAAGTCGCCAAGATGTCGGCGAGATCGTTCCCGCGTTTTTCTTTTCGTCGCCTCTTCGCCTTTTTTTTTCCCAGTCCGGAAGAGAAGGCACTTAAGGTGCTAAAATGAAATTTGCATGCTGAACGCGGCGAGGTTTTACTCAGTACTCGGACGAAAAAATAACAACCGCCGGCGGTTTAACCGCATACGCGCACACACGTACGTGCACACGTATCCACGTACACGCGCACACATATATTTTTTCTATTACGATAGCCAGTAACGAGCTCCCCGCAGGATACGGGCCTGCTCTTGCCGCGGTGTATCACATAAAGAGCGGGTGTTTTGCATAAATAACTGTCCCGGGAGCGGATTCAATTTTCTCTAGGCGCTCTTAAGAGGTCAGGCGGTATTTAAAACAACGGGGCCAACGGGTTAAGAATTGCCGTTCGGAAAGGTATATTTTTCAAGTACTCCCTCGAAACGTGATAACCCCCAGATGCACCTCGGGGCTCGGAATATTCTTCGCAATTTCTTTGTCGCGCATATACGCGACTTGAGAAGTATTGCAACTTATTTTATATCGGTAGATTATATGTTCGCACGTGTCCATAAATACGACAGGAATGTAGAGCTCTATTGTATCGAATTACATTTTTGGGGATTTAAATTTGGCAAGCACGCGAGAGAACTGTCATCGAAGTCAAAATTCCGGATCGATAGCAATTTCGTGATATACTGCATTTTCCCTTTCTGTATCAGCTCGGCTTCCTCCTTTAATTGGCCCCAGCATGCGATTTGTATTCGCGGAGCCGTCTTGCCGGATCTTAATATCCTCGTTATCGCCGACACGATATTTCTTCCGCGCTCGGGCAGGCGGCGTCTCCTGACAGACTGACAACCCTTCACTCGAGAACTAAACAAATTCGAAGAGGTCTTTTGCTGTCCCCGGGCCCCCGCGGGAGAAAGAGAGGGGCGGGGGGGGGGGAAGGGAGGAAGTGCAGAGATAAATAAATTGCGGGGGCGAGCACCCTTGTGTCAAGGGGAGAAGGAGGGCAAATTGCGCGCCGGAGACAAAGGAAGCGAGACTCGCGGCGGAAAGGCGGAGAGATATAACGTTATGAATTTATTTATGCAATACAACTTGGCCCATTCGGATTACAATAGCGCGAAATTTAATTGGATCGTTTACTCGCTACGCTCAAGGTACGATCAGAGTAAACGCGAGCCCCGGCCCGCACCGCTTGTCCCTACACTTCGCTTCTTTTTCACCCATCCCTGTCCTCTCGTCGCCGAGAAACAAAAGAGGTTTCATCGAGTTTCCTCGGAAATCTCGGGGAATGCCTCTTAGACCAGGCGTAGAGAGAGAGAGAGAGAGGAGACCGTTTCCTCGTCTTTCGGCTCGAGGACACACTTTTCGTCAATTTCGTGATTTCGTACAAGGGGTATTAATTAGGATCTGTCTGCCTAAAGAGCAAAATGTTCTATATCAAAATCAATCTTTTCTTGCCGAATAAATGAATAATTCTTCCCGCAATGGGAGATATCCAATTTATGCGTATAAATGTAAACGATGACTCGTGTTTTAATGGGAAATGTACTTTCTAAGACTGTTAAAAGAAAAACGATAGCGTAGACCCATCTTTCTCGCCCGTGCTTCGACCCGTCGCGCTTCCAACCGTTTTTCGTACACTCACAATTTTCTCTATCCTTCCTCGCTATCTCCTCGCTCTGGTTTCCCTTTAGTAACCGCGACGGCGGCGGCGGCGGTTATCCCTCCCGCGTTCCCGTTTCATTAATTTTATCTGCACGTTTTACGAGCAGCATCCGCAGCTCGAAACAAATTAATTGCGCCACGCCACTCGAATTAATTGGCGAGCTCGTGATTCTCGGCGGAAACTTTCGGCGCAAGTTTACCGCGTCTTTCCGCGATTCCCCGCGGATCGAGACCGCTTGTCGTACAATGGCGCGAACGGCCCCTCCATACCGAGTAATTTGTAACGTGTTAAGACGGCACGCGCGCCCGATTTAAATAATGGCAAAACGAGAAGAAGCGACGTTTATCCGTGTGTTTTGCACGCGGAGCGTATCTACGCGTAAACCGCGATTAGAATCACGAAATGAAAATTTTTCCATTAACTTTTATAGCTGCAGGGGAGCATCCACGTGAGATCTGCATATTAATACAAATAAGCGGTACAAATATATTCATATATATATTTTTTTTGCGTTACATACTCCTATCTCCGTTTCTCTATATTATTTTGCTCCGTAAAATAAAAAAGAATTTGCAAATGTTATTTCCTTGGTTCGCGACTAGTCGCTTACTAATCCATGGGATCGTAAGAATTAAGTACGTCGTCAAGTTTCTTATTGTCGGGATGAAAACGAGCTCGCGCGAAATTAATCTTTCAATATATTTTCATAAACTCCTCGCGTCACGACATTACGGGAGGAGTTACTCGACCCTGGCAGTCCTTCAATTAATTTTCGCGATAAAATCGAGAATTTAAATTGCTGGAACCGACATCGCGGAAGCTCGAATCCGCCCGTCTTTCGTAACGAGAGCATTATTTTTGGCCGGAGCAAATTTCAGACGGTTAATCACCGTTATTAGGGATACAGGTTTAGACGACGACGACGACGACGACGACGACGACGGGCTCCTAAAAACGTACCTCGAGCGCGGCGATACCGCGAGACGGTAGAGGGTGGGGTTGGGATCGCCGAGGCAATAACTGGGCATGACCCTCCCCGGTTTACATCCGGATTTACATGTAAACGTACGTGGATCGTCGAAACTGCTTTCGCAACTAGTCTCGGACCGAGTAAATTGGTAACTAAGTGCTGGGAGTAATATCGGTAACAGTTTGCTGCGGAAGCTTGTTGCTGCTGTTA
>NW_011967154.1:52743-56119 GCF_000949405.1 Vollenhovia emeryi
GTAGAGCTCATGTAGGTACCAACACACGTCGCGCTCGGATGTTCCGAAGAAAGTGGGAGGGCCAGCGGTAACTAACTAACGATCATCATGAGACTCTCTGCGTTCGCGTTAGACGCGGTTCGCGTTAGAATCGCGATTGCGATTACGTCGGGTACGCCGCCGCAACGGCGCGTCGAGTGGCGATCGTATGCGTTGGTTTTTGCATTTCATCGTTTTTACCCCTTTCTCGTTTACATAACGATCGTAGGCGCGCGAGTCACGTTGCAATTCATTGTTTCGCGATTTCGATTTAATCGCCCCCACATAATCAGGTCGTCGCGTGCGCTCGTGTACGCGTGGACGAAAAAAAAGGGGGGGGGGGGGAAAAGGAAAAACGGACGCCGCGCGCAAAATAAAGCGATTTGTCTTGTTATATTTTCGCGGTGGAAGCGCACGTACGTCGGCTCCCGCGATATTTTCGCGATCCAACTTGGCAGATACACTCGCAGATATTACCCGAGTTACGAATATTTCCGTTGCCGCACGGTGAATGTAGCTGCACACAATGCGACCGTCCTGCTTTTCTGACAGAACGGTATCTGATTGCGGCGACGTTTCGGTACTTTGAAGGGGGGTACCTTTCTCGATTACGACCGCATGAAAAAACTCATTAATGAGCGGCACGCATTCGTCACAAAGAACGGAAATAACGGGAGCGACGGGATGAGAAATAATGGAGGACAACGATACGCAGTTACGTCGAACGAGAGTACTTGGCGTGATAGATATCCGAAATTTCGTTATACGTTCCGCCTTAATCGTATCGCGGCTACCATTTCGCGAGTACGAGATCACTCCGCGGCGGTGTGCGTTTACGGGGCGTTTATAGGTAACAGCTATAAAATACCTTCGATCAAAGAGATTGCAAATTAATCTGTATTTATATATGCTATTTGCGCCACGTAAATTTATCCGATGTAAAATGTAAATACGTTTGCTATTAAAATTTACGACGAGCTCCGCTCCGTTTAAATGTCCGCGGTCCGGCGCGATCTCGATCTCTTTGCGTTCGGCGCGCGGGTCGCCGCGCGATAAAAGGAGCCCGGGGGCCGGAGTTGCGCGGCCACTTTGGCGTGTCGAATGAAAATACGGGCCTAAATGTTTAACGTGCCGTTTGCCGATGGAGCGATAGCGTGACGCAATAAAGCGCTAAGAAAACTTGATCCCGTCCGACTTAGCGCGGTAGCGGCTGCATCCAGCGCATACAAATTCCCACATAACCGGCCGCATCCGACGCTACCCCTCGATCCCTCTCGTCTCCTCCTCTGTCCCCGTACGCGTACCCCGAAGACGGCGAGTCGTTCTTTTATATGCCCGTCGCCTATCCTCCCCGCCGCTTGTTCAACCCCTTCACGTCCCCCCCCCCCTTCCCTCCCGTCCGCCTAGGAGGACCTATCCTCTACCGCGACAGGATATCGCCAAGTAACTTCCCGCTCGTTCGTGCGGAGTCTCAATCCAATAACCATTTAAGAGCCTTACACTCGTACCTTACACGCCGGGGGAGCTGCTCTTACGCGCCGCCCTGCCGTCGCTACCCTCCGGTCACCCCGTTCGCCGCTTCCCCTGGCATGCCCGCGGATGGCAATGCCGTTAGATAGCGCGCATGTAAACGTACGTAAGTGCGTCACCGAACGAGCGGCAGCAACGCTCGGTGAGATTAAAAGGCATTTGTTTCGATATCGAAGATGCACCGAGATTAACCCCCGTGAAATAGCCCGCGTCGCCTCTGTGCCTCCCTTTATTTTATTTTATTTTATTTTTTTCCGATAAAGTTGTGCTTACAACGCGTCGCGATGTACGTGGGGCTCTCGGGTGCTCACGAAATTAATTTTTTCTCCAGATCGATCGATCGCTGTGTATTAAATACCGTTACAAAAAATATGAAGTACGAAAAGAATACCGTTACGTCTTAAGTATATAAATGAAAAAAAGGGAAGGTATACAGACGTATAAGAATTAAGGGATAATTGAATGGAAATTACAGAGGGACTATTAGATTGTCGTATAGCAAGTGCACGTAGTATGTCTTCATTTGGAAATAATTTGAGGATGAGAGGATTTAGCATGCAACCTTGCAGAAATTTTATTCGAGGATTGCGTAGGGATTTGCCCTGCTACTTATGTAAAATTATGTAGGAAAAGAATTTAATCTTGCGCTTATATCCCGCGCTTCACTCCTTGTTCTCCTTGATTACTTACCTACGCTTTGTCTAATGCATTAAACGTTAGTGACGCTAATGAGCACATCTCGTCGGGATATTTCAACGTTTCCGCGGTAAATGTTATTGACGCCAACATCGCCATTTCGACATGTGAAATCCCCTTTTCAATTAATAACCGCCGAGTCAATATTTACGATCCATCGTCCGTGCAATTAATTAAATACTTCCTATCGACCATCGGGCAATTATGTTACGATTAAATTTTTTTTTCCCGGCGCTATAATCTCAGTAAACTTCCGTCGAAAAATATCCGTCTATAATTTAAAACGGAAACTGGCCATATTTAGTAAATTATTTTACGAATTCCTAACGTCGCTAATATCAAGTCCACGAATTCCCTTCCGCAGGACATATTTCCACGGAGGATATTTTTACGAAGTAGTTTGTCGCAAGCTTCCCTCGTTATTCACGTGGAAAGAGCGATAACCAGTGCGTACCGAGGCAATGAGTTATCGATCACAATCTATATGATAATAAAGAGTCGGCGAAAGCCGTTTCGGTGCCCCCTTCTCTTTGTTTGTCCCCCGTTTTCCCCATGTATGACAAGTTACGCCCGTCTACGGAATCGAAAAAAATGAGGGAAGGGCTCTCGCCTGTTATACAGATTGCTCCTTTCTCTTGCCGCGTCCAAAGTTTGATATCCTTTCTCCGTTTTTGCTCTCCTTGCTCCGGTCCGTAACGCGTGACGATGTCTTTTGATTTCACGAGCAAATCCTGCATCCAATTTCGGCGGGTCGACGAACGGGCCCGTCCTTTTCCTGTCCGAGAACGATTGGGGATTTCTGCCAGAAGTCAAACAAATCTTGTCCATCGCTAACCGTGAAACGAATTTCTAGCCCTTCTAAGGAGATCAATCTGTAGTTCTCGACGTCTGCACTCGATCAATTCGATGGTTGCTCCGTTTCGCGTCGACAGCAGCTGATGGAAATTAATTGAGGGACAGGAATACCGTAGGTAAACGCGCAGGATATGGCGCTCAACCGGTTTTGATTTTTCGTAAGAACTCGTGTAAACAGAATTATAGCAAACTATATATAAAAATCTTATAAGTTATTTTAAATTATTTCCGAAAAGAAATGTAGGTAAATATATCGATGAAGGGAGCCAGCCCCGAT
>NW_011967154.1:56290-99744 GCF_000949405.1 Vollenhovia emeryi
CCCTTCATCGATATATTTACCGAAATGTAAAAGATTTACGTAATTGTTGACGGTGTTTCACGATGCCGATTTATTCTCTGCGTCTTCTTTGCATGAAGAAAATCACGAACAAATATAAATCAAAACTAAATAGCGCGCACAATGCTATATCTTTTTAAAGTAATATCGATCAATTTATATACTATTATTAAAGCAAAGAATTAAGTAATTCGCTCACGATAAATTAAGATTGGCAATTAAGTAATACATTTGTAAACTTTAACTAAACTCAAAGCGAAATCTCTCAATAATCAGAATTCGAATAACAATGATTTTCGTGTTGAAACATTTTCTCGATTAAACGGAGCCAATCGTTATCTCGGTATATTAATGGGTCCGCAGAATGATAAGTAAAATGCGTAATTACTCAACAAAGTAATTGGAATTTCTTAGGCATAGCATTTTCATCGTATATTTATTTCGAATTTTGTAGACGGGACAATGAACTTCAACGTTCGTGGTTGTTTTTTTGTTGTTTTACGCCTCGCGCGGCATCGTGCGACGTTACGCCGACCGTTTGTTTACTTGAAGGTCGCCTCGTTATCATTCGCTCGCCGAACCTCGAGCCGGCCGGCAGCGTCGAAAGTACTCTGTGCGTCGTATTACTTTTCCGTTATCGCTTTCCGAGACGCGATCGCGATTAGCACGGAGATAAAACGCTATTAATTGGTACACGCTTATCAGTATAACAAGTAAGGTTCCTCGTTAAATTATTAGTTTCTACAATTTGTAACGAGAAGATATTTGCACGTTGAGGCGACGGCTTTTGTATCGACGTAGATATTTCACGGGACTAACTCATCTAAACTCTGAACGTAAACCGTGATACTCCGTCGCGATTACATCTCGTTTACGCATCGCGCTTCGAATTATCTGCCGATTTCAGTGTAATCTGCTTTTCATTTTCGGGAAAAGAGGAAAATTTATTGGTATGGCTTTGGTATTTGCGTTGTTGGCCGTAATTCGTACTCCGCAACTCGAACAGGCAGGAAGTAGAGAAAGTCGCTTATTGCACGTCGTTACGTTATATCTCGAAATGTGATCGACAATTATCTCAGAGTTAACTGTTACAATTAATAACGGCCATTTGTCAGAGTGGATATTTCGCTCGCGTAATTCATTTCGCGTAAGGATTAGATTGATTGACAGTAAAGATTGTAAAATATCGTCTCGTTACAAATTAATAACTACTTTATCGTAAATGCTTGGATTCCGATACTTGCGTCGCGTTTTATTGCCAATTTAAAAGCGATTTATCCATTGCTACTTTTGAAACGGGAACCCGAGGTGACACGCGAGTTACCGGTTTAAATGATTTGCATGATGGAAAGTCACACGACATATGCTAGTAATACTTTGTGCGTTTTGCGGTGTTTCAGGTCGCGTACGGAAGTGCCACGTGAAATTTCGCGCGATCGCAATTAATCATTTTCGCGAGTGAATACTGTGTGAGTGGGACGAGGAAACTGAGAGGAGGCGGTGGCCTGGGAGGCATCGGGCAACAGCGGAGCAACCTTGAGGTAAGTCTGGTCAATTTTATATATTATTTGCAAAATTAATTGTTAGTTGCGAAATTAAGTATCCGCTCTCCGTTTGTCTTATTCATTTCAATGATTCGAATAAGAGTTACAAAGAAAATATAAAATATAATCGGATAATTCAATTACATAATAACAAACGGATATATCCAATTAAATTGTATATTCTATGAAAAATATGATCGGTTTTTCAATAAAATTTAATCGGTAACTGCATTTCATCGGATAAATTTCATCGGTTGTAGATACATAATTTAATCGGAAAAATTAACCATCGGAAACGCTACTTAATTGGTTTATCCGATGGAAATTTTTCTCAGTGTATAATTTCGATTTTGAATAATTACTCTCTAACAGTGATATTCTTATATACTTTACAGTTCACAATTTACAACGTAGTCTACAACTCCGCTGTCGGGCGTATCGGTGAGTGGTGATTTATTTTAAATTGTAATGGATCTGTATAACAATCGCATTAGATGTTATGTACAATGCACATTGAAATTTTTACGTAGGGTTAAAGATTAGGATCGTAAATTTTGGCAAATGAACAGATAAGTTTTCACAGATCCATTGCTTGAAAGTGGATAGATCGGAACAGATTAGAATAAATGGGAATACTGGAAAGTTACTCGACTTGTGTGCGTTCGCACATACACATTAAGATCATGAAACAGAGATAATTATTTAATATAAGATTTTCAAAAGACGCAAAGGGGATATTATACATTTTTATTTTAAGAGATAAATACCACGGTGAAATATTATATTAATAACTTGGGCAATTAATAGTATGATCTTATATATGTCATAAATAATTAAATTATTGAATTTATTATTTAGATGAGTAACGATAAAAGAGGAAAAATAAAATTATAACAAATATAGAGTATTAATATTTTTGTCGGTATAAAACTATTATTTAAATTCGTCGTGGTATTCGTCTTTTAGACGATGAACGATAAAGAAATGAAATATATTTCTTTGTATATTAAATGTATTTAAATAAAATAAAAATAAAGTAACATGTAATAATAAAATAGGTTAGAGAAAATTGTTAATATGTATTGATAGATTAGTTAATAGTTGAGAGAGAGAGAGAGGTGTGTTACTTAATTTTTCTTTCTATTGATAATTTCCTTCATGATCTCATTACAATTTTCTAAGATTATACCTTATAGAAATTGACGCGAGAAAACAGAAATTTAGAGAATTTATTATTATTCGAGTATCACAGAATTAAGAGAAACGTAGAAAATATATTTTCTCATTTTGTTTTTGTATTTACGATTGTTAGTTACATTCATTCTGATGTTGCACCAATTTTATTTTAATCTTTTACAATCTATCCACATATTTTAATATATTGACTTTTTATTATTTCGGTGTGTATGTGTTATATTGCCGAGTTTTGAGCAATTGTTCGAAACATTATTTTGCCTATTGTACGATTGCATATAATCGTACAACTTCTCAACTATCTTCTGCTAAGAAAAGCTAAATAGTACGCGCGATATAACATAGCATTTAACAAAAATGAGAGGATTGCAATTTATAAATAAATGATGAGGCTATTCCCTTGTAATCGTCTCGGTGACCGAAAATTCTTTTAAAAAGGATCGAGATAATGAGTTGCGTACCCAGTCGCGTTTGCCAATGCAACACCTCGTGGTTGATTTATCCAGAAGCAACAATAGCTAACAAACTCGAGTGGCCTCACCGGCAACATTTTACTCCAACTTGGAGAATCGTAATCAAAGGCTAGTGACATTTTTGATCTCCGTCTCCTCGTACTTTCGAGCTCATTTCGTTGGCGTCAAAACCTTCTTTCTAATTAGGGAGTCGGCGGGAACCGCGTCGCCCTGCGAAATACGGTTCTCATTTCGGCAAGTGAATATGGCACGCTTGACGAAAATGCTCTTTGGCTTTTTCACGGAGGTTAATTTTCTTAAGCGCGATTTCGCCGGTGCACTCTCCTGCGCGGGGAAACAGTACCTTAAAGTACGTAGCTCGACTTTATTGGACGACTTTCGGACGAAAGAGCGCAAGTTTTCACGGTTACGCGAGGGGAAGTCCGAGTCGTAAAAATAAGTGTACTGCGAGGTGGTTTAACAGTGTCTTAAGCAGCGGGCAACGCCGCGTTAAAATTCCTACGGGAACGCCGAAAACTGTCCGCCGCGGGGGAGACTCGCCGTAAAAAATGGGGCGTCGCTCTCGCCCCGTGGTCCCCTTTTCACGAAATCTCTTTGCAAATCGTGTCAGGGCGCGACCGTTCTTTCCTCGCGACTGTCAGGAAGCGGTTTTCCCGATCGTGCGAAATACTACCGCTCGCTCGCCTCCCGTGTGCACGTGTGCGCGGCACCGAGCGATAAATCGAGCATTGTCACTCGGCGCGACTCACGTTCGCGGCTTTGTTTCGGTGAAAACTTATTCTCCCAACATCGATACGTGTACGTAAGCGTCTGTACGTATATATATTTTAATGCTGCACATATACGCGCGCCGGATACGTTCCCTCGCGAGTTTTCAAATAAGCGGCCCTCCAGGAGGAACGAATCGACCAGTGACGCGGAAGGGCCTGGAAGCTCCGCCATTAAAGTTGCACGCGCTTCGCCCGTTGCCGTCCTCACATCCTCGCGGCGCGGCGCAGGCATTGCTGGCCTGATATCCATATGCAGCAGCCCGAGGAAATAAGCTCGCTCGTAAATAAGAAAAGTTCTTACCACCCGGGCACCCTCTCTCTCTCTCTCTCTCCCTCCCTCCCTCTCTCTTTCTCTCTCCCTTCGAAGGGTTCGCTCCAAGAGCTGGCGTGGAGCGCGCATGGCTTCCAAGATATCGGATGATTTGTTGCGAGTCGCCCTCTTTTTCGCCCCGATCCCGGGGACGCGTCGCCTCCTTCCTACGAACGCCATGAATACACCGATGTCTTGCGTGCGCGCACGGCGACGTCATTTCCCGGCACTTTAACGCTATAATGGTCGGAACGGTCACTTAGCTCGCATTGTCGCTTTTTGTCGCCGCAGACATTATTGGGGCGGGGACCGACCACGCCGTTTCGTTGCGTCTCGTTGTGAATTACGAGAAATGTTTCTTTAGAATTCGCCGGAGGGCACGGCGAGGAGGGAATTAGCAGTAATATCGCGATTTCAGTTTCACAATATTTAAACGTTTATTCGGTAATGCGTAAAGATTCTGTCGCGAATTCAATTACGAACGCGGAATCTAAATACACGTTAAAAACGTGGTTTAACGTCGCCGTTGCTCCAGACACAGTCACCGGGGGATTCCGGGGATGCGAGTCCAAATGGACGGAGAACGGAATTGAGCTAGAAATCGAATTCGCATTACTGATCTGTTTTCGAGCCAGCGTTTTGTCGACCTCGAAAGGGGATAACTGTCCTCGGGATGGGTTAACGGTACGTACGGTCACACGTTTACATTATGGAACTAGCAAGATTGATTTACGAGTCGCAGTATTTCATTCGGGGTTTCATTCGAGTGTCCTCGGCGCGTCGTGAAAGCTCGCGTTTCTCGGCGACGACGACGACGACGACGAGGACGACGAGGACGTTGAGAGCGTCGCAATATCGCCTCCGTCCGCAGCCGATGCAGCGCGCCGCCGCTGCGGCCTTTTCGCGCCGCAAGATTTATGGTTCGCGCGGAACGCCGGTGTGTCGCGCGCGAAAGTCGGTGAACGATAATCAGATACAACCGGGACAAACGAAATAGCATTGCGGCACGTGCGCGCCTTGACCGGCGAGAATCCATCAAACGCGGCTCGCCGGCCATCGTTAATTCAACGAGCAGATCCCCGCGCGACATCGCGCGCGCTCTCTCGCTTATTTTTGCCCCGTCGTTTATAATGCCCGGCCGCGCCGATCGCCGCCTCCGGTCGAGGCTCCGCGCCAAAGATAGAAATGAAGCGAAAGAAATCCCAGTCGGCGAGACGGCGCGGGATACGCCTCGCACGCTTCTTATCTCGCGGAATCTCGTGAGTGATCGCCGGTGATTTACCGGAACCCGCCGCCGGTATCTCTCAAATCTCGGGACTTATGGCACCGTCATGGCGCGCGCCCGTTCTCCACCGCGAAAGGAATCCGCGTACAATCGACGCGGAATCGCATCCGTTTCGCGCATTCGACGTTAAATCTGCCTTGACAATCGCCGCCGTCGCTCGCGTAACGGCGCGATCTTTATGCTCTGCGGAGTGAATTGATTTTCCTGAGAAAAAAAGAAGAAAAATCTTTATGTCATCGCATGGAACTAGGTTTCTTTTTATGTAACTTGTGACGTCGGGTGGAGATCTTTACTTCGCTGTTACACGCTCGTTTTCTTACGTGGCGTGTCCAGTGACACAGCGATGGACAACCCGATAAGGGTTAATAAACGCGTCCCCATTTTCCCGACACGAACACGAGCCGCGGCTCGCTGCGTCAGGAGTTCGCGGAATTTTTTTCCCTCCTCCCGCCGCCTCGACAAAACCGCGGGTGAATCGGGGGATCTTGGACGTATCGACGGGTGATTTCGTCGGGCGAGAGTCTCGCGAGCGACGGCGACGACGACCGGGGAAATCCGCGATGTGTGCGCTCTGGAGAGTGAGAGAGAGAGGAAGAGGGGCTCTGGATATATAAAATAATCCCCAGAAATGGAGGGAATAAATCACTCGTGTCGTGAGAGGCTTTCCTGATCAGACGGAGGGGTTCGAAACGGGATAAAAACGTTCTGCCTCCCTTTCGGATCGCAAGGAACTTTGCTCTTGGCCGACCAACGTACCCTTCAACACGCTTGGTCCGCGTCTCTCTCTATCTCTCTCTCGTTTTTAAGTCACCCCTTCGCCACCCTTTGTGCCCACGTACACATACACGCGTTGGCAGCACTCCATTATTCGACCACGTCAATTACAGCCTCTGCGCCTAACGACTGAAGAATTCGATGTGCCGGGGAGCCCTTACGTTCCTCTCGCCCTGGCGGACAGCGAGTGCGTCGGGGCTCGATGAGAGAACGCGGGGAATTGATAGGCGGAAAGGAAGAGCTCTTTCGCCCGACGATGGCGACGACAACGGCGAAACAATCCCGTTCGATCCTCTTTCGTTTTCCATCGGGCGTCAATTTGTTTCCCGGTTATTTGTTGTTCGGTTCCGCCGCCCTTTCTCGGCCGCGCCGAGCGGCGCGCAAATATTTGTCCGAGTCAATCGCCAGGGATTATTTGGAATAAACATTCACGGCGCGTAATAAACCCATCCGGCGTTTTCGCCGCTGCGAATTTCACGCGGTCGCGGATTCCGCGTTACGAGGCCCACGGCTTCGAGATCTCTGCCGCCGCGGGGTCTCCGTGACAGAGCTCATTTTACACGCGGGATTAACGGCGACGAAGTTATCCTAACGACGTTAAGCGCGCGGCGCGAAATTTCTTAATACGTGTCGCAAAGACTTATGAGGACGTACGGAGGGGCCTTGTCGAGCACCGAGGAGAGAGAGAGCAGCGTCAGACAGATCATTCCGGTTTTTCATTTCGACGCTCTCGCGCGCAATTTGTTTAATCTCGGCGTCTAATGAAGCCTATCGCGGCGGAGGGAACGTCGCGCCGTTCGATCCTAATCCACGCGAAATTGCGTCGTTCGATTTTCCTCCGTCGAATTAAAGCGCACCACGCCCTTTCCTTCTGCCTTTCGTCCACCCTCGCGCGTCCTGTTGTTTCCCCTCCCACGCCTCCCGACCCGTCGACCTGGCAGCCCTTACCCGCCTGTGCATCGTCGACCTACTTTACGGCGAGGGAGGGAAAAGTGGCGCTCGAGGAGCGCGTTAAACAAAGACACTGGATCAATTTTTTAAAAGGAATCGCTTCTAGCGGGATGAAGACGCGAGTCGCGCGTGGGGATGGTCGATTTGGAAAATAATTGATTAAGAGCCACGAGGGTGAGGACAAGGCGAGACCACCCTCGTTATTTTGTTCGCGCCCCCTCCTCCCAGTTTTCCGTTTCTTCTTTTCTACCCTGCCGCTCGGTCCATCTGCTACTCTTAAGTGACTGCTACGCCCGTATCTTTATTTACGCAACTTGATACGGTACTTTACCGTGCTTTAACTCTCGTATCGGTTTTCGGAAAGTGTAACACGCAATAAATCCCATAATTCTCGTATCTTTCTTCGAAAAGCACATTCCAATTGACAATTTGGTTTCAACATTTTACCATTCTACTCGCGCGTACGCGCGTGTGCAGCTTGCGATTATAATCTCGGTTAACATAACTTATTGTTAGTCAAATGTCAGGGTGTCCAGTGGTCAGGAAAATCCAGAAAACTGGGAATTGTCAGGGAATTTTAGAAATCTGGAGATGCTAGGGAAAAGAAATTTTGCGATTTATCTGGATTTTTACATCGTTTTACATTTTTTTCTGAATAATTAAAATATTTAGAAAATAAACTTTTCTTTGGCTCTCAGTACGCTAATGTTTTGTTTCTCTAAACATCAATTTAGTTATAGGCATGATCGGTAATTTATATTTTCATCGTCGTGTTATTTTATTTCAATTCAATGTGTTTAACTGATAGCACAGATGGTATAATTGCTTTAATTAAAATTTTTACCTTTTTAAATTCCGAACTTTTGTTTCCCGAGAAACATATTTCAAGGACTTCGTCACTTAACATTTACTTGATTCACCATACAGATGTACGCAAATTATGCACCTTGAAAAAAGTTACACTATACGGTCAGGCAAAAATTAATTCCGGCTCCTGGAAAACCTGAGAAAGTCAAGGAATTTTTTTCATTGAGTTTGCTGGACATCCTGAATGTCGCGTGCAAAGATGAAACAATTTCTCTCTTAATATTCACGCATTGACTGAAAGAAGTTTCCTCAATATCTGTCGTATTTATTAGTCGCCAGCCTCCGCTGTATCGAGAGAATACCTAAGCTCATCTAATTAGAAAATGTGACTCGAAGATTTGGCGTCGACGATTTCGCGAGCGGATTTCTCTTTACCGGTTACTACTCATTAGGGGGCCTTGAACTAACATGTCCGATATTTCTAGCGCGCGAGAAAGAACCTTTCGCCCTCACCTATTATGACTCGCAAGCTGGCGGGGATACGCCACTCCATATGTCGCTATCCAATATCGGTCTCGCATCGATCATTTCCGAGTAGCTCCCATCGGTGGACAGTTGAAGCGATTTGGGGCACCCTGTGGAACGCGCGATGCATATTCGGGCCAATCAAACTGACCGGTGTCCCCCTTTTTTCCACAAGATCCTGGGGAGAGAGAAAGAGAGAGAGAGAGAGCCGACGAAAGGACGCGTCATTGGAGGACTTGATGGATTATTTGTCCGGAGAACGCGTTGATTGCTACCTTCCCGGGGTTTCGGGCCTTCCGCATTATGATTACATCGATCTTGTATTTGCAGCGCGAAAGGTCCCTCGTCGTGCCCGGAATCCTAATCGCTCAGCCGACCGCCCGCGGCCATATATACGCACGTTTCACACACGCACGTCTGATTTATGCGTCTTACCGTCGGAATTTATAGGTTCGCGGTGAGCGAACTTGCAGGAGGATGAAGGAAGGGAAGGGAGAGGAAAGGACCGGAGAAACGAGGTGGTGGATCCTCCTCGCTCCTCCTCCCGAGGAAAAGTCCCCGAAAGTCGTAAACGAAGGCGAAGGTCACTCGACATCCTCCTTCGTGGCGCGACGAACTTTGGCTCGGCTGATCCTAAATCGGTCGCGGACCCTTAAATTTTCCTTCGACTCGCCGCAATTTGCAACTTTCCGTCCCTTCTCCACCCGCACGGCAAACAATACGATCATTCGTTTTCGTTACTCGCGACTGTAATCGTCGGTCCTCTTGTTTCTTATTCAACGCGTGTAACGCACTTTTGCGCGCCGAGGATCTCGTCTAAGCAAAGTCCGCGCGGAGGAGGAGACGCGTCTGCTTTGCAGAGAACGAGGGGGAATTCATGGGAATTGGATAAAGTCATAAGGTAGAATAAGGGTGAGACTGGTAGAGTCCCCTAACGTAGGATCTTCCACCCTTAAAGGCGCGGAAAGGACCTTAAGCTGTTTTCTTTCGCGCTACGTGTTACATCGCGCTAGAATGTATGCTATTCGCGTATACCCGCTCCGCCATTTTATGTATACGTAGAATGCGCGGACGAGACTACTGTGCCTACTAAAATTCATATTTCGCGCGGACGCGAAATGTCGGTGTACGAGGCAAATGGAAAAAGATCATTACTGCATTTTATTTCGCGCGATGCGGTAAAGATATAAATTCTACCTTTAACTTTTACTCTCCTATGTACAAAGATAAAATACGTCTTAAGATGTTCGATTCTCAATTAGAAATTAATGTTTGTACGCGAAGCTTCCGATTCATGTCACAAGCGCGAAATTTAAATATTTCATATTCTTGTGTGAGAAAAGAAGAGATTTGAAATATCAGGGAAGAAACAATAATTTACGGGTCTGTTTGCTTCGGTTTAACTTAATTCAATCTTAATCTTATTCGCGAGTAGAGTCAATACGGACGAAATACCAAGTGCAGCGTACTATTTCGTTCGTTTGTATTGTAAGAGAAATTTGACCCGCGCGCGAGACCAGATTTGTCGGATATTGGATCGTACAAGTGCCTCCTCTCTCCGTCCTTTCATCCTGCCGGCGGCACTGCTTTCCCTTCTCAACCTTTTGAACAAGCTCTCGTAAGAAGTTTGGCAATTTGTAAGCTGACGTCGTCCGCGGAGAGAGATCAGGGATACACGCGCACATGCTACACGGCCACGCGCGTCTACGACATACGTACATGAATCATGCATGTATGCATGACACATAATATACCACGTACGTATACACGCGCGTAAGTGGCTGCCTCGCGGATACGCGAGGTAGGATCACTCTCGGCAGGATAACCGCGCGAGGAGTCTCTCGAAAGTGTCTATCAAATTCTCGTCTCGCGTTTATGTCTCTGTAATTCGATACAGCGGACAACCCGAGCGCCGCTCGTAATAATTTCGTTAGCAAGATTTGAGACACGTAAGCGCGCGCGCGGTCGACTTTTTTTTTATACCGCCAAATAATGCGAGCTCTATAAAATTTTGGTCCGTATATGCGCGCTACGTATATACGGCGCGACATGTACTGTCGAATTGACGGTAGTGCGGCACAGAGAAAGCAATTTGCGATTGATTCGACTGGCATTGTCAAAGGGTAGCCATACGAATCCGCGCGCCGATGCGCTTTTATCGTGCTCGAAAGCAGATAAACGAAAAACAAATAAAGCAAAACGATCTTGTGTTAATCGACGCTGTCCAGTTCGCGGATTTGCGCCGCTGCTATTTCCATGTTGGCCTCTCGCATTTGCCCGAGCGTACATGTATCTCTCATTTTTTACCGGCACGTTGCAAAATTCCATTGCCGCGCGCTCATATCGGGAGGCATGATTGATTGCTAATATTATTATACGGCGTCCCAAGTATTTCGTCTTCTTATTATCAACGTAACGTCGCCTTTTCATCGGCAGCAATATGAAAAAGGAATTTTTCGACTATGACAGAGAATCGGGGATGGATCTATATATTATTCAAACGTTTTAATCCGCGACAGCGTTGAGAAAATATATCCAAATTATTCTATTAACTTTCATACAACTCGCGGTCGAAAGACAGACCCCGGCCAAGTTCACATTCGCGCACGTATACGCGGGAAATTATCTCTTTGCGTTGGAACAATAGCGCAGCGCCGGCGTAACCGTGGATTTTGCCTTTATTAGACCAATATTGTACGTTTTCAGTCCACGTAGAGCAGTTTCGCCAACGCGAGCAGATGCGAGTCTCTCGGTAAAGCACGTGTCGGTATCGCGCCATTCATGTACGGCCGCGAGTAGTATATGTGCATACACGCTGCACTTTTTACGACCAGGCGCGAAGTGTTCGACCGTTGCGATTTCATTCACATGGACAGGACACACGGGCGCGCGCCTCCATTCTCCCTTTCTTCATTCGTAATAATCCCAGATGAACGCTGCCGGCGCTTCCGCCATGAAATTTTCAACGTGCGCGACACGCACTGACGAGAACAACGACGGGATGTTAAAGAAAGAAGTGCGCGATCGCTCTTAGAATAATACAGTGTCATATCCTTTTACGCTCTCACCATCAACTCGGATACAGAGAGGCGCATCCCGAAGACGCGAGTAATCCGCACCGCTATCCACTGAGCTCTTCACGCGGGGGACCCCTCGGAGTTAACAGAATTTTTACTGGCGCTTAACTTTAATCGCTTAGGAAGACATGGATGTATAGAGAGAAAAAGAGAGCGAAGGGAAGGTTGTCCAAGTTGAAAATTTTCCGGACAAACGATGAATATTTCTTTCCGTTAAAGAGACCGTTGACTCTTAATCTCTTGGAGCGTTTATCGAGAATCCCAAGCAATATCCACCTCTATATTCGCGGATTTCGGACGGCTCGCCGACGAAATTATCGCTTGCGATCGTAATTGCTGCGACAACGTTAATTACGAAATTAGATCCTTGAAGCACGATACTCACGAGTGAGATTACAAGAGCCGCGGGTTCTGGCTCGCAGCTGACAGCTTAGGAAGAACCCACCACCGGATACGAGCCGCCATAGTTCGGCGTCGGTGGGATGCAAGAATGTCACGTGGCGCGCATTTTGCTCGTCCATCCGCGCATCGCGCTATCAACTTTGGCCATAAAGCCTCGCCTGCTCGAGAAGTTGGACACCCCCCCTCCCGTCTTGGAACGCGGATTCTCCCTCCGAACTCCTGACACACATGCATCTACCCACGGCCGCGCATTGACGTGTTGTCCGTCCGTTCGAACCTTCGACCTTGTCTAGATTGAATCGGGGATGCCGGCGGCGTGAAACGTGAATTGCATGTACGATAAAAAAGAAAGAGGAAAAAGAGTAAAGTAACGCGCGCGCACGTGTGTACATAGCTCTTTCTCTCTCTCTCTCGAATTTCCCCTCGAGTTGTGAACTTTGACAAGGCATGTGTCATGTTTACAATGGTAACGATTGCTATATAGAAATTTGTAACCGCGACAACGCGAATTAATCAATCTCCTTGGATTTCTCATTCTTACGCTTGGTTTCAAGTGACGCTAGGACAATTAGTTATCGACAAATGTACGAGTGGAGTCGAGACGACGGATTAGTGCAGATACCATTGATACGGCATGGACCGTGAAAGATCAGAGCGGACTAGGCGCGTTATAAAATTAATGCAATCAATCATCACGCAGATGTATCCGCGATGAATCGCGTTCTGTTTGCGAGCGCAACCGCATCGATAACAACCTGCGCGTTCGCAATAAAGTAGGCATCCGCGATGAGTCAGCTCGTATACATTGTGGCGCAAAACTGTTATTACACGGAGGCTATTTCTGGACGCATCAGATCGTAACAACGTTGTATTTAACTGACTTGAAAAGTATCCCGTCCGTCCGTCCGTCCATCCGTCCACATCCGCGTCTATCTTAGCGTACGCAGCCGGTGGATGCGCGCGGAGAGTGACCACAGCGAATCACGCAATTACGAACGCGCAACGCTAAATTAGCCGCATGCTTTTGGCGCGGCTGCACGATTTCGCTCGGATCGCGCGCGCCGGTGGACGGTGACGAATTCAATTTTAGTCGCCGCAATTTTCCAGCGGGGCCCGATACGCCCTTAATCGCGCGGTCCGATTGCTTTCTCCCGATGCGCGCTGCATTTATCGCGAATTAATGCCCGCTTGTTTATCCGGACGGCGCGTTATACGGCGGCACTTGAATTAAATGACGTCGTTTTTGCGTGTCTCGTCGCCTTTCGGTTTTTATCGCCGCGCGCAACGACATAATTTCAACGCGCCCGCGTAATAACGCGGAAGATGGGTGTAATTGATCGACGGTAAATCCCCCGGGGGACCTGAAATTAGAATACTCTTATGGCCCCGGCGTGTAAAAAGGTCCGGCCCCGCGTTCTCGTAAAATTGTCAGCGTCGTTTCCTCGACAGCGGAGAGCTGTGCAAACGATCGAATGTTGCGTCCTCGGGTGTACTCGCATTTTTACGCCCCTTACGGTTATGCAAGCATATCATTTACCGTATGGTATACGCGTATAGACAGCGACGCTCCAGACCCTTTGCATACGTGTGCATACACCGGCCGTGCATGCAGGTACGTACGGGCAACCTGTTGCCGCGCAATTTTTACGGAACTTTCCGCCTCGTCTACCAAAACTGACACTTACTGTAAATCACTCCCCCAGAAAAGTCTATGCATCTCCGAATCGATTCCCGATTTATGGCGCAAAAAGCGCGCGCGCGCGGTTATTTTTATCTTTACGACGCCGGGGAAGCAGTCGCGCGCTGACCATAATTTTTAATCGCCAAAAAAGTCTCCTACTCGTAAAAGTGCCGCGTAAAGATGAGAGAACAATAGCGACGGAAATTAGAATCAGGAGCCTCGCCGACTTTGCAATCGTGAATGTTGCATCGGGTGGTGCTTGGGCGAGACGTTGGGAGATCCGCGAGGGACGTGGACAGCATATTCCGCGAAGGAGGACGATCGTGATAACTTACTTGGGCGAAATAATGGATTTGGCATCCTTCCGCGCGGCGGCAGATCGCTCCTTTAATTCAACCTGGTAACACCGAGGGAGGATCTCCTCCTCGGCGAACTGGATTTAAGGCCCTGAATAAGAACGAACGAATTAACACTCTCGGAGGCTTTTAATTATGGACGCGGAGCCGGAATCGGAGATTGGCGCGAGCTAATCCTCCTCCTCGCGGGAGGAGCCGCCGCCGCCGCCGCCGTTTCGCGTCTCCTCTCGCTGCCATATTTGACGCGGTCTGCTTGAAAACGGCTCGTCGCTCCGTATATCCGTAAGCGAGAGATCAAAGTCGTAGGAGCCGCGAAGAATACCGACGGCCAGTGTCTTAATAATAGGAAATAGGTCGCGTGCTCCACGTGCCGCGTTTCCAACGGCGGCAGAAAAGCCAGGAAGTGTCACTCAAGCGCGCCGTTGGGTCGCGTCACTCCGGAATTCTCGATGTGACGGATGCGCTCTCGCTCGCTCCCGCAGCAAGTGCATCTCTCTCTCTCTTTCGCCCCCTTCCTCCCCCTCCCCCCGGCCGCGCGCTGGATCCATTACGGGGATGAACAGATCTTTTTCCAGTGCCGATATTCTTAGGTTACTTGTGCGCGGGCGGGGTCAGAGCGGCGATCGATCTTGTCTTCTCGGGTGTCACGATAAAGCACCTAATGTCACGCTGCGTTTCGGAACGTTCTGCGCGACGGAGATCGGGTATCGATTCCAGTTTCGAGACGACATCTCGGCAAGAGTCGCGGGGACGAATCGAAGGGAGGAGAAAATTGTGGAATAACGCTATAATTTGCTCCCCCTTTTTTTCCCCTCGCGCGCTATTAGACGCTCGTGTTGCAGCGAGGGTGGACGGCGAGAGAGAGAGAGAGAGAGAGAGAGATAGTTTTGCCCGAGGTAGGGTTTCGGGTTAGTGTTTTGCCGTAAAATTGGGATCCAGTTGCGAGCACGGCGGTGCCGTGGTTTACGCTCGTAGTCGCGATACGTATTGCCGGCGCAGTGAAGACATAAACGCATAAAGAGAAGCGTATGCAACCAGAGACGGCAGCATCGCCCCCGATCGGCCTCGGCCGACCGGCCGTACGCGGGTGCGAGCACACGCGTGCGATTTTTCCGCGCGCGAGAGGCATCGCGCGCGTGTAGGTAGGCGGATACATAGATACGCGCGTATCCCGTCCGCGGGATAAAATCCTCAAGTGTCACGTTTTACTGCCGCGTCGCCTTTATGCCGGCTACCCTTTATACCTCGTGGGACGGAAGGAAGAAAGAAGGATACTATTTCACGAGTATTACGATCCGGCAGGCATCAGCGTCTGCGAATGGCCATCCTGGTTGCTTGCCGTCTCTCTCTCTTACTCTCTCTCTCTCTCTTTTTCCACTTGGTCGTTGCTTCTTCCTTCACCCCGGTGTAACAACCTCCCCCTTTCCCCGTGTTTCACCTTCGGTTTCACTTTGCCAAGAGACGCGACTTTGCAAATTCTCGCCACCGCCGCACGTACGTGGATATCTGTGTCCGTACGTGTTTAATGCAATGAGATTGTCGCCTCTCCTCCTCGTTCGCGCTGCACGCGACTGACGTTTTACGGCTGTCGAGCCGGATGACTTCCGGCGCGGCTCATTTATCACGAACCTTCACGGATGCTGGACGAGACGAATTGTTGTCGGTTACTATCGACGTCCGGCAACGACCGGACGCGCACGAAAGTATTATACGCGTGTTACACCAATTGCTCCAGTCGGCATTTTTCTGCGTCAGCATAAACTTCCCGGCCGCGTAGGAAGGGGCGAGGGGAATGGCTCCGGTGGATCCGGGCGTGATCTTCGGCCGTGCTCTCGGGGATCGACGCGATCGATCAACCCGGCAACCAGTTCCGAGCGGCAACGTTTGGGTGTACCGTGGTTGTAGGCATATTCCGCTTAATTAGTCCGTCTCGCGAGATGAAGAGCCCCGATTAAAACCTGCCAGCCGATTTGTTGCTCCTCGCCGCGTTCTCTTGCGGACCCTTTTTCTGAATACGCCCTGCCATCAGCCGGCCGGCCCGATGCGATGCAGGACGCGCTCCTCGCCGTGACGTCTCCCCGTGACGCGGGATCTAACTTTAGATGCGCCACATCGTTGCAGTTTGCTCTCTTTCTCCGCTTCCCCCTTCTCTCTCTTTCTCTCTCTTTATCTTTCTTTATCTCTCTCCCTCTCTCTTCCGTCGACTCGTCGGACGTTAAGCTGCGTGTTATGGCTGTGAATACTTTCGCGATAAATTTCAATGATGCGTCCGCGTCCAGGAGTGGATCGGTCATCCGGACTCGAGAGAGGTCCTCGGTCGGGACGAAGGGTCACGGGGTCAGCGTGATCTGAATATTGCACGAGTCGCACAAATGTACTTTATCTCTTGATGTCATTTGACCTTTCGACCTGTCGCGAAAGAAATGCAATTATTCAAAGTAGCTTTAACCCGCGACTTTCTCCTGCTCCTCGTGAAAAATTCAGGCGGGAGGTCTCCCGCAAAATTTTCTACGCCAGCACACAGTTTCTTAGTCGGCTCAGCTGCCCGTTTCGGGATCAGTGTTTCGCGGCTTTCTTCGTCCTCTTCCTTCTGCTTGTTCGGCGCAGATTAGCGCAGCTTGGAGGAACGCTGTTGCACGGGAGGAGATGAATCCTTCCTCCCGTGCGAGGGCGCGTAATTATCTCACTCGTAATTCACGGCCGTTACGGAGGGCGCCTCGAATTTACCATCTGAGAGATTTCTCGGCTGCCTCGCCGGGACACGAGAGCGGATATGAGAACGTTGCTTAACGAGATGCGGTTTTAATTACGATGCGATTGTTTCATTGCCCGGGCTTATCGCGAGGACTGTTTTGATAACATCGCGAGGATTTAGCAGTTCCCACGTAACGTACAGCGTTCGGTTGTGCGATTTCAGCGGCGGATAAACCCGCCGTACCTCGCGTATGATAATTTCACGTATTGATGATCTTTGTGCGAGACATCCTGGATGTCATTTTGCGTGCTGCAAAGAGGAGTACTCCCGCCTTTATCCGCGCTTTTATACCTCGAAAGCCCAGATCACATCGCGTTACATACAAATGCAAATCGATTGGCGTATTTGCGGATTACCGGAGGGGGGGGACAAGTCCGTGGCAATTTTTACTAGTTACGTAATGCGTCTCAGTGTTTACCGTCTTGTCTCATTTCAAAAGGTAAAGTTCGAGTGGGTTTGGGCTAGAAGTGTAAGCTCCTCATTCGCATATCGGTGCTGGGCGTTCTCGTCATTTGCCCCCGGCGAAACGCTTCTGCTTTATTTATCCTCGCATAGCCCACGTTAACGGTGAAAGAGAAGAGCTTCTTAAACGCCGCGGCTGTATCGCATCAGGTTCATGACCCCGCA
The DNA here is from genome assembly GCF_000949405.1 of Vollenhovia emeryi. Classification (NCBI taxonomy): domain Eukaryota; kingdom Metazoa; phylum Arthropoda; class Insecta; order Hymenoptera; family Formicidae; genus Vollenhovia; species Vollenhovia emeryi. The sequence goes on from NW_011967154.1 coordinate 73,840, forward strand.
CGTCTAGACCCCACTGATTCACGCAGACGTACGCTTGTCGTTCCTTTTGTCAAGCGTGCCACGCGTTTTGAGAGGCCAGACGATGATTTCACGTGGTGCTCCCCTCTTTTTTGCCGCCACGGATGGAGAATATCGTCGACCAAGTTAGCGGCGAAGGCGAGCTCCGTCGCGTCGCGGTTTCGACGTCGACGGCCACGGGAGCGACGGACCGCGGATTATATTTAAAATGCCCGATGCCTCTGAAGTGCGCCGTAAACCGCGCGCCGCGGTTCTCGTCTCCGGGCATCTCGCGCGCGACAATCGTACGTCCGATTATACGCTCTATCGTCCAAAAAGATGCTCCGCGAGGTGTACCGCGGATTTACCGTGACGATCGGTTCCACGCGTGGTTCCGCGCGAGAGAAATTCGAAATTGCAGGATCTCGCGCCGCAGGAAACGAATCACCGGTTGGGATGGCCCGATTACTAATTCCTTCCGAGTTGAGGAACCCCTTTCCATCCAATTCATTGAACTACTCTGCTCCTCATCCTTCTCCTCCTCCACCTTTTCCGCTCCCTTCGTCCTCCACCGGCTCCTCGTCTTTTTCGTCTCACCTTTCCGGGCTATATACCTTACTCTGCCCGCGTCGGTATTCAAAGACCTCATAACAGACTCCTCACTCATTCTATCTTTCTCCCCTTGTCCTCTCGCTCATTCTCCGCTTTCCTCTCTCTCTCTCATCCACTCTCGGCACTCTTCTCCTTCCACCACCGCGTCTGGGCCGCATCTTCCATCGGCACAGGAATGCGGTCCTCCCCTTTCCACGGAAGAGAAACGAGACTGAGAAGGAAAGGAGGCGTAAAAGAAGGAGGCGAGAGCACGAGAGAGGATGATCAGAGAGACGGAGGAGCAGCAACCGACGGTGGTGGATAACGAGAGAAGTAGGAAAGCACGCGGACGACAAAGAGGCCGACACAATGACTGGCCTTTTCTCGACAAGGTTTGAATATATCGGCAGCCTATGGAGGGGCATGAATTGGTAATAGAGGAAGTCGAGATCTCTCACCTCCCGCCACCCCTCGCTTTGCCCCCTTTCTCGTTCGCCCTTTCTCTGTCGCTCTCTTATTTTCTAAGAGGTCGACCTGACTCCTATCTCTAGACAATTTGTGCCTTCTCCCCCGCCCGCCCTTGGCGCTCCACCACCTCCGAAGACCGTTTTCTCACAATCTTAAAGAGAGGTGCTCGCGCGAATCGTACCTGTCCATTTTCTCGGCTTAATTGATGCACGCCGGAATGATATAACCGGATTTATGATAATAAAATATGATCGCGAAAGAGATTATCGCTACTGTCTCAATTTGCATGCACTTAAATGAGCGATATTTGTCGCACATCGTCGCAACGCCCTCGATTTTTGTCAATCACTTTTCTCAGAGATTATGCAAATTTATAATGAAAATGCGAATATTCTGCCCAGAAATGTCAATGCTCTTTATTTATTTGTTCGACTCGAATTATAATCGCCGCGATTACGAGCAAATCGCTCGTAATTAAACCAATGTCTCTTAATGTCGTGAATCGAGATCAGATAATTCGCGATGCTATAAATTTTTCTGAAGCAGTCGAAGGCTATACCTGGATAAGAATCCCATTTTTGCTCTTAAGAGGGTGCCGTCTACTCCATCAGGTAGCGAGAAACGGAGACTTCGCCAAAGAAGCTGCTCATTATCATAACACAGATCGCGCATTCGAGCTGCCCCTTTTATCTGGGAATTTTAAGGGTATGGAAATGAAATTTATGCGCGTCGAATTCTTCTCCCCATCCGCATAGGCCGCCCTTCGTCTTTTCGACGAAGTCAGTGAAAGGAACTCGCATGTATATAACATGTAAAATTCAATAACTGCGTGGTGATGACCTACGAATCGCAAAAGGATATACTCTTGAGTCGAGAGAGGAGTGAAGCGAATAATAATCGAGAGAACGGAACTTGTGCCATTTAAATAAATTCATTTTTCACGACAAGATCTTTGCAAGAGTATCATAGATTGTTTTCATTACAAATTAAAGTTTTAAACAGGGTTGCGTTATTAATTGTCTACTTTGAAGAATAATTAGAACAATTTTATTAATTATTGATAACGTCGATATCAATGTTATTCGCTCGATGCCTCGTCCTAAGAGAATGTCAGAGGAGACGAAAGGAAGGAAATTTTATCGGTACTCAAGATACAGAATCGATCGATCGGAAGTGGCCCGAGTTTGGTTTCGATAAGTGGTTGTTGAGGGAATAAAAGGTGATGGGGAAGGACCAGATTCGAGAAGTAAAGGCTAGGAGGAGACGAGGATTCGTTTGTAGTTCTCTTTTCGCGGCGAAATTATTATCGGACTCGAGTTACCACGATTCGAGAATAATTCGCCGAGCTTTTGACAGATCCGTCTAGCTTGTGCAATCCTGTGCGTAAATTTTAAGACGGCAGCGAACGGCGCGCATCTCAGATTTTCCGGCAGTCCGATTTACCAAAGGTAGGGACACGCTCCTTCGTGAGAAAGACAGCTTTAAACAGCGAGAAATTCGAGAATGTAGCGTGCACAGTCCCCACAAAATATCCACTTTTTTGCAGTCTCTCCCCCAACCCGTCATACCCTCGTATAATAAAATTTTGTAGAATGGCAGACGCACGGAGAGGATAAAGTTTCTTTTCTTAATTATCGTCGCTTCGTTAATTCCTGCGCCGGGGTCATACCACGAGCCCCGGCCGGAGTTAGTCCGCAAAAAGGACGACGGGGTGGCTGGGGAAGGGACGAGATGGGGAAGAAACCGGAGAGCGCGGACACGACGCTAGAAGGTAAATGGCCACGCCGTGGAATTAAGGGTTGAGGAACGTAAACTTGGATCGCTCGACTATGAGTAATAAACCCGCGCAGGACCGCTGGTAGCGCCCTTTTATGAGACACCGGAGAAAGTATCGTCGCGATATCGCTTGCCTCCGTTTGCAGGGAACACTTAGAAAAATCGAAAGTTTATTCTCGCGACGAAAGTACTCGCCGGATATGTTTATTGTCCCGCTGTAATCGAACCGCGCTATGACTCCGGTTTAGCGAAGGCGAACAAGCGCGTACGTATTTACCGTGGAAATTTAATCAACGCTGAGTACCGCTCGAAAACAATTGGCGATGCTTTCGATTTACGGTCGAAGCGATTGGGCTGAATACGTTATTACGGCTATGTTCGTGGTAAAAAAAAAAGATGAGATCAAGTGAGTAACTGAGACTGTCGGACGAAGAGCATAATACAATTTGTTCAATGAAGGGATGAAATTGAGTTATAAAATCGACGAAGCAAATTGCATTTATTCAATAATTACCGTAGAGAACTTTGAAAAATGTAACAGCTTACTAATCTTACCGTAAAAAAGTTATTACCGTGTTGTTGTTTCATTTATCCAAAGATCTCATTTACGTCGCTTGGCTCCGGCAGATATTCCGTTATTCCAAAATCATGAAAGTCCGAATTATCCAAGGTATAGACCCATGTTTAATTCATAACACGGATTCCTTCCGGATAAATAAAGGAGCGGAAATTGACGTTCCGTGTAAAGAGGAGCATAGTATACATACCTAGGCGATTACGGAAAGTTAGGTCATAGGATAAAAAATTCCCGGAGATTTAACTTGCCCCTCGAAGAAACCGCTAGCTCGGTGCGGAAAGAAGAACGGGATGAAGAAATAAGAGGACTCCGATCTGAAAAGGATGAAGCCGGACGCTGGGCTTGCGGAATTAAGGGCAGAACGCTGTAAAAGCGGCAGCACTTGACTCTCTCTCTCTCTCTCTCTCTTTCTCTGTGTCTCTGTCTCTCGATTTCTCTCTAGATTTTCTCCTTTCTTGTCTAAAGCTCGACCAGCATTACGATAAACCTATAAACTATTTGGAATACGTTCGTACGTAAGTTCTTGTGCATAATCTCGGTGAAACGAGAGCGTGTCTGTACTTTTTCGAATGCAAGCGCAATGTATTATCTTTCTTCCTCAAATTTCTACCTAGCGAATTAGATAATGCTTTACGATCATGCTACTTTCCGGCGTGGCGACTAATGTCGTCGCTCGGCACACTTGAGATGTAATTTTATCGCACTCGGCGAACAGGTGACAGTTGAGTATTTTAACGGGAATCGTTATATCGAGATATAGCAAGGCGAAAATATCATGTGTCGTTCGCTTGGAAAACGCACACGGATGCACCTCATGGTGGATAATCCGGCGGGTATGTTTGCGCTTGCTTCCTGCTGCGCAGACGGCGCAGGGAGGGGGGAAAAAAAACGCGGACGCGCGGACCCTCGTGGGGATAATCTTTCTCATAAAACAGGAGTTGATATTAATACTCCTCTTGTAATCGATGAAATTACATTTTCGGAGAAGAATGCAACCAGCATAATACGATAAGCCGATTAACGACCTATTACACGAATACACTTGAGAAGCGTATCGTTTTTCGCGTGTACGAAACTGTAATGCCATTGCACACGTGTCTCGCGCCACGAACGGTCATACGAATCATTTTTACAATCTGGTTAAGATCACGCCAGTTCCAACGCAAGTCAAATTCATCAATCGCATAAACCGTACAAAAGCGTTTTGAAATCGCGTTTAACAATTACACCATATTTAATGTCGGTTTTAAATCATTTCCATTGTTTCCTCGATTGTGAATAGCAGCAGTACGTGCCTGTGTTTCGATATATTTTTTGAAATTATTGTGTAAACTTGCTCAAATTATAGCGACATTCGACGGCACGAGTTGGAATAATGGGGAACAATGGTGTTGAACAATATTATCGATTGAAAATTCATTTCGTTTCTCGATTCAGAATTTTTTTAATACAGGACTATGCATACAGATATCGCTATTCAAACCCTGAGATGATTAATTAAAGGAACCGTGCGATCAAATTCGATTTTCCATAGAAATGTATTCGTGATTCAATTTTCACGTTCAAAAAGATAGATTAGGTTCTTCCGCGCCACTGCAAAGTGGACCAGGAGCAAGTTGGCAAAGACAAACGGTCATAAACGAACAAGGACGAGCGTAAACGATCTTTTTTTTCCTTTGACATGTCAAAAAAGCTGATGCGCGTTCGTCGATGTAAATTCGGGCGCGTTCGTACTTGCGGTGTCGTCTAATTCACATCGAAGCAAGGTTCTTTCGTTCGCGCCGATTTGCTCGATCCGGATCGGAGGCTCGAAATACGCGCGCTGCAATCGCGCGTTACGCGCGACCGCATCGCGTCGTCGTCAGCGTTGTTTCGAGGCCTGAACGCCAGATCTCTTCTCGATCCAGCAAGACCACACTCGATAACAAAGTAAGGCAAAATAAAGTTCCGGCTAATTGACGAAATTACATTTCGCCATAAGGCTAGAAAAAGCTTATATCGCTCGGGGAGTAGTCGGATAATCCGATTATCCGGCAGCCACCGGCGAATATACTTGAGACTGAATTCTCATCTCCAGACGGGGGACGACGCCCGCGCGTCCGTCCACCACCTCGGGATGTGTACCCGACACCCGTCGCCCGCGTATCCACGAGCACGACGCCGGGCGACGCGCGGGACGGGGGAAGGGCGGGGGAGAGAACCGCGACGGTGCGTGTATGCGTGGAGAGATGAGTTTTCCCGCGCGCGGCAACCTACGCCTCGTCGCCATTGGCGGATCGAAGTTAGCGCGGGAGGCCGTGGGTGCTCGTGTTGCGCCGACGAAGGGGGCGAAAGGGAGAGAGCGAGAGAGAGAGAGAGGGAGCGAGAGAACGAAGTTGCGCGAATACAGCGCGAGGATGCGAGAGGGGAAAGTGCGCAGTCGGCGAGCGGCGCGGCGGGCAGAAGAAGAGAGGGACCGACCGGGGTGATGAGGGAGACGCGCGCGGGACGCGGACGGGACGGTCGGCCGGTGTAATAGCGGCGGGCGTAGTACGTAGCGGCGGGCATAGTATTACTACGCAGTGGCGGGCTTACTACGTAGTATCCAAGAGAGTGTAGTGCCCCGCGGGGTTGCGTCCATTGATCCCCAGGACTTGCCTCCTCTTCCCCGCCGACCGACCGACCGACCGACCGACCGTGTCTCGGGCTCTCTCGCTCGCCGCGCCGTCGGTCCCCCTTCTCCACCACGCTCGTCGCCGTTCCTCCCCACCCACCCTCCCCCCCGTCTCTTCCCCATGCCCCCCTCGTCGCCGGTACCGTCGCGCACCCCTCCGGCGCCCTGACCATCCTTCCTGGTTTACTTCCCTTTTTACCGTCTCGCTCTCGCGCTCGCCCGCGCGCGCACCGGCTCTCCCACACCGCGCCGCGCCGCGCCGCGCCGCGCCGACTTCTCTCTTCCGGCGATGCCGCGCGAACCCCACCATCACACCCATCCGCCACCACCATCCCGACGGCGCGGCGTTACTTCGTCGTTCGATAGAGGCCGATGCCTTGAGCTCGAATCACGCCGAGTCAGACGGATCCGACGAACTTTTGCGGATCCGGGGCTGGATCCCTCGGCAGCCCTTCGAATGGAGATCAAAGCCGGGCCGCCGGAGAACGAGGGACGAAGCACCGCACATAGATGGGACTTTGGCTTCCTTCCAGAAGACGATTGCGTTAAATTTTTGCGACCGACCCGACCTGATTTTAATCCCGTTCATTGAAATTATATAATGTACCGCTGCGCGCATCATCGTCATGGAAGTCGCACGTTTTGTCCGCCAGATAATTTCTCACGCCGTTGTCGCAACGTTGTCTAACGAGTGTCGCGAGTTTGTGCGCACGGGCGCCTAATAATCTATTATTTTCAAGTCATTGCATTCACTGAAGATTCAAAATGTCACGTGACTTCCCGCGCAGCTCGAAGGCGCGGACGACGCGGAACGGTCTGGTCTCTTTCTTTTTCGCGCGATCTTAAACGCGAGCGTCAACGATATTCTTACGAGAGACGAAACAATCGTTAGGGCAGAATATGTATCGATGCTCGCGGGGCGAGACGGGATTGTCCGGTGGCGCCGAGGTCTTCCTGCCGATAGCGTTACCGTGAATATCGTAGAATCGATCGCCGGCGGACGATATCTCCTCCGCGACGTCGCGTCTGCGATGAAACCTTTCGTTTTTGCGCGGTTCAAGGCGCCTTCGCCGCGCGCGCGCTCGTAATAAAGTTCAAGGCGAGTTCAGGGATTAAAGGCGTGCACATGTATGGAGATCGACTTTATGCAAAAGTTAGCGAACGCATAGGTCTTGAGCGTGAAAACTTGGGTCAATATTTCAACGCGTCAACGCTTGCGTAATAAACGTACACGTAACCGTGCCGCTTTAATCGCCTTGTTTATGCATCTAAGATGCGCGTTACGCGCGTGGATATTTGACCTTGATCGGATAATTATGTCAATCGATTACGTTACCCTTTTTTTTTTTACATTAAATTAAAATCCCGATCGCTCACACGTTATTCTGAACGAGGGAAAAGGAGGCAGAGGCAGGAACGGGAGAGGAAAATGATACGCGTCGCAAATCTCCGTTGCTGTAGCCGTTACACCGAGTTTTAGTAGCTGATATTGAAATATAATCTCGGCATGATATATTTTATTATCGCGCAGAAGAGAGCCGGCGTAATTGCGCAATTACGCCGTAATGGGCCGGCATTTAAGTTTGCATAATACAGTCGAAATCTTGATACATTAGCGACACCCTCGGGGGAGTCGCGGACAAAAGATAGCAAGTTTTTGTCTTAAATTGCGATGACTTGTCGCCGTTAAGCGAGATATAAATTACAGGATTCTCGACACCTCTCGAGCCCGTCGCCGTGTCGTGTCGCTATCGAGGCTGCCGCGCGACAATTTAAGTAAGCAGCCGTTGAAATTAGCGAAACTTTTTAATTGCTGTTTTTCGCCCGTAAGCAAGCGCGTTACCTGCCAAGTGGCTATCAAGAACGCGGTGCACGAGCGCGCTGAAACGCGGCGCTACGGTACGGAATTATCGCAATGGGGATATTGTATAAATTACCGTAGACACGTCGCGTACAAACGCGCGATTTCGCTCTTAAAAATCGATTCTGTAAAATTTTCACCCGGCACAAAGTGCCGACACGTACGTCACACATGTGAGCGTCATATTGAAGTCATATGCACCCTGGACGTGGCCGGCCATCGCCGCTGAAATGGAGCTGCATTCGAAAGTAGCACGGCTGTGTTTACAAACAGCAAAGAGGCCGGGCGTGGGCGAGAGGGCGAGAGGGCGGGTGAGGGAGAGGGAGAGAGAGAGGGATGAAACAGGGCGCAAAGCCCACCAGGTCTATGGCCTACGCACAGCCGTTTATTGTCCCTTCCTTTGGTAGAACGTTACACCGGTGCAGAAGAGGCCTTTTTCCTACCGCGTTTCGCCACAGTGGTTATTCGAAACCCCTCTGGATATTTTAAACCGATGAACTCGACCTAAAAATAAGGCCGGCGCAGAATCTGTAAAAGCACTCCTTGAAGGAACTAAATGTGTTTCGTGGTATGCTCGAAAAGTATATGTTACACAAAATGATGATATATTTAGAGAAGCATTCGAAACTTTTTACAAATCCGCTTATAAAGTTTCGAAAGAGTCTTATTAAACTGCACACTTGGGTTAATTTTACAATTTCAGTAATTGAAACCAAAACGGAATTTCAATGTGATCTTTTAGTGCAATTGTTACTTAATTTTTTTTAATTACCATTGCGATTTTAGTCAACATCTGCTGATTATAAAGTATCAAAAAAGTTTTATTAAACTGCACACGCGGGACTGTTTCACAATTTTATTAATTGAAACCAAAACGGAATTTCAATTTTACTTCTTAGTGCATTTGTTACTTAATTTTTTAAATCGCCATTGCGATTTTAATCAACATCTGCTGATATTATTATCTACTGATAAATTACGATAGCTTCTAACTTTCATTATGTTAATACGTGAGTACGCAGTTCTAAAATTTCTCTTGCACATTCTTATCTATATTCTAGAATATTAATAAATTATGCACTCCCTCTCTCTCCCGCTTTCTCTCTCCCTCTTTACTCGCCCGCCTCGAAAACATTATACGATAATTAGCACGCATTACGATTCTTGTAGTTAATTCGTGAGAATCACAGATTGCCAATACATAACATTTGTCATTGCGGTTGCGCGCGTAAACGCTGAATTCCAGGCGCATGAACGTCCGCCGAGCGGTACATTTAAAATATTAAAAGGACTTACGACCTTGCCTCGTTCGGATTAGACGCACATAGAAAACCAGTTTGCCCGTTCGCGGGCTAATCGCGCGATTTATCGCCCGGCACTCGCGATGCACCTGTGACTGTGCGTGGATTACCTATCGCCAGGCGTTAGGAAAATCGCAGCGCAATTGAGGATAAAGCGATCCTCCTGCGCGTATATTTTGCGGCGGACAGTCGTAAGCAGGACAGAAGTTCGCGCTACGCGGAATTTCAATATAGCGCTCCTCGTAAATGTAATCTCGCGACGGTTTGTCCGAGCCGCAAAAATTTTTAAGGAATTTAATCGACCCGCGTACAGTATTCACGCGCGCGCGTATAATATCTGCACGCGGACCCTTGGAACACGCATTTACGCAATGGCGCGTGCGAGTCGTAATTCGATTGGAATATCTCTTCTCCGTCCCGCGGGGTAACTTTAACATCGGCGTTCACGGCCATGTAAAACGTTTAGTTGCGTGAAAGTTGAAAACTTTCCGCTATTATGTGCGCACATCGGCAACTAATGGGAAGGTTCATACCGGGCGCGCGTATGTACATATATGTACGCGCAGCACCGACTCGGTTTTCAACTCGCGCACATTGTCGCAAGGGGTGATTGTCCTCGGACCCTTTCCCATCAACCCTCCTCGACCACCGATCTGTCTCGCGCTCCCTGTCCATGTTCTATATCGCATCCCCAGTTTGCTCAATTTCTGACCTTCTGCGACCCAGCAGCGGCACTCCACTTCGTTATCATAACATTCGCGTTCGGCCAGACGAAAATGGCCGCGTCCCTCGCGGGTGACGACGACGACGACGCGACGCGACGATGTATAATTCCCACGGCAAAGCCGAATAAATCTAAACGCGTGACGCGCGCCGCCTCTTGCACAGCGGAGCGTGTTTCTTCTCGTTTCTTTTTCGATTTTCCGTAATTAAAGCGCGATAGATAACGATCGGGGGACGGGAAGTGCGCGCGTAGACGTAGACGATGATACGGGAAACGGCCGGTCGTAAATCGAAGTTCTTCGCGCGCGGGCCTTGTTGAAATTCCGCGATATTTATGGCGGTTATTCGTTTGGCTTACACCGGCGAACTTGCCTCACACGCATGGAACCGCGTTACTTTGCATTCGCGTTTACATTATTAGTACCGCTTTCATAAATCGCCTCGTTTACGGGAAAACTTTGCGCTTATTCCACCAACTCCCACCCGGTATATTGTCGCCTAAATTTCACGCCTTATACCCGCTGTTAATTAGTCGCCGCCAGCTTCCCGACCGAATCGATTACACTTTCAAATTCTTGAATCACGGTTGAAAGTCTGTCTCCCGGAAGAGCGAAGGATAGGGATCCGTTCTTTTCAGCTGGACTTTTGACGCTTCTTTGCCAAGTCTGTCCCGCTTAAAAACGAAAATATACAAGTACGAGTAAAGATGGGCAAAGAGCAGCGAGGAGGAGAAGGACAGATTTGACCACAATGAAATATGAATTTGAAAAATGTACACCTTATAATTATTTACTACAATTTGTGCATTGAAAATTGAATATTTTGGCAAATATACCAGCCAATTGGAAAAGTGACAGTTTATTAAAATCGCTGTGTCCCCATCGCTGACTTTTTGAGACATTGCGTGCCCCGTATCTCCGAGTGAACTCCAAGCTGAGAAAAGTTTCAACTTCTCGCGATCCCGTTTATGGGGAAATTTACCGACGGCGTTATCGATGAGTGCACAGTCGATAGTCGCGAGAAACGTGTCGGCCACGCGCGAATAAATCTAAACATATTGCGAGGGAGAAAGAAGCACGATGGCGGAGCGGAGGAAGAATCGGCTGGGCGCGCTCTAAGCCACATCGCAGACGCGCCTGTGGGAATAGAAAATCCCCGGTGGAACGAGCCTACACCCCTCAGCCCGCCGTCGACCCCTTTCCTGTCGTTTCATTTATGTCCAAGAGTGTAGACACCTTGCGGAGTCTGTCGGAGCTCCGGAGGAAGGAGTAAGAGAGAAAGAGAGAGCACAGACGAGAGGGAGAGATTGGCGGCGGAGAGAAAGAGAGAGAGAGAGAGAGGGGATGTAGACGGGACCGAAGTGCCTTGACGGGAACGAGACGAAAAATCGTCTGTGCGCAGGGGTTCTAGGGCGTTCACCCTAGGGTGGGTCCAGCGCCAGACACAACACTCACACCCCCGTTTTATGGGGTGGTAAAGTACCTATCTTTCTCTCTCTCTTATCGTGTCTCTCTTGCTTCGCCATCCTCCTCCTCCTCCTCCTCCTCCTCCTCCTCTTCTCTCTCTTTCTCTCTCTCTCTCTCTCTCTCTCTCTCTCTCTCTCTCTCTCTCTCTCTCTCTCTCTCTCTCCCTCGTGTTCTCCCCTCGCTGACTGTGTCCCTTCTTCTCCGCGTCTACCCTCCGCTCTCTCCTCTCCCTTCTCGCCCACTTACTTCATCCCTTCCAGAAGGGTGGAGTACTCGCGTTTACGTTGCGCTATGCGTTATTGCGTTTCGGTGCGTGGCACAAGCGCAAAAAGCGTATCGTGTTCCACCCTTTTCACTGTTTAGAAAATGTCTTGACGGCCGTCATTTCGCGCTGATTTTCTGTTAATTCTGGATTCACGTGAAACGGCTCGACCTAAATATTAACGACCGTCACATTCTACCGTGTTCGTTGACAGTCGGTCTCTCCTCCAGGCGCGACGCGCGTCTCGGAGGAATCGTCGCTGACGCGACATAGATGCGGGTTGAGAGCCCCTGTAATTAAACACCGGCAAATCCAAAGCGCCGGCCCATTAAAACATCCCCCTAACGAGTGCGGGGACCGGTAGGTTCGTAGCCGCCCTGTCTGGCGCAACAATGACTCACATCCCCGTGACTTTTACATGGCGTCGATCGTTGACCGTTCGCCGGCTAGATATTGCAAATCTAGTTCACCCAGTTATGCGGAAGACAGTAGCAGAGTTGAAACTATTCCCACGGGTTTTCCTTTTCTCTCTCCCTCTCTCTATCTCTCGTTCACTCAATGCTACGCGAATTAGCATCGCAAATCTTTTACGGCGACAGGTAGACGAAGACTAACACGGTTTAATGGAATCATGACTTCGTTACTCGATTTACACGCCACGAGACATGCGCGCGAACCTCAAGTGGAAGCGTGCACGCGTAACGCAAGCGCGTGCGTACGCACTAGAGACCCTGTAATCAGAGACTGGCCGTAAGAGTTTGTCAAATTCCCGCGAGTGTGAGAGAAACGTAGGCCATCTCACTCTTCTAGAATCGTAGAAGAGTGAGATAGCCAGTGTTTCTCTCTCACTCGCGGGAATTTGACCAAGTCCTATGCCAGTCTCTGATTACAGGGTCTCTAGTACGCACTCTACGCGAGCGACAAAAATCGCCCGCGTCGCCAGGAGTATTATTTACTCCCGCAAGACCATCGGCTATATTTATACGCGCTGACCGCACGACGGCCACATACGTTCTCGGAATCGCTCGCAGTCACCTGGATGTACGTACGCGCTACCGATATTCCTGCCACTCGCAGCCCCTCACCTGCGGCGAAACGCGCGACGGCGAATAAAGTTCTCGAACCCGTATTTTCTCTCTCGCGCATAAGTGATGTAAGGAGAGGCTCACGACAGGCATAACCGTTGGGGCGCGCAAAGCGATTCTTGGAATTCATTTGCTATAATCAAACACAGAAGTGGGGTGGCGAGCTTTGCGGAAGTAGCGAGAGAGGAGAGGAATCGGCGGAGAGACGAGGAGTTAATCGTGTACCGGCTCTGTCGATTCATTCACTCTAAGAAATAGTAGTGTGACCTTTCACCACATCCACGTAGTTAAATAACTCGGTGTGAATTTTAACATCGAAAGTGTAGAAAATCTTTCGCACCAACAAACGCGGTGTCAACTTTGATGCTATATCGTTTTGTTTTCACGACATGCAATGTGACCGCCGCCGCGACGACGCCACACGTAACCATAATAGAACAATCAATCGCTACAGCGTTATCGTGTATTTAGGTTATCGTGCATGTATGTACACGTTGTTGATCGTTCACGTTGACAGTGCGAATTTTCCACACTAACCAGGCAATGTTAATTTCACATCGATAAGGTGAGAACGATATAAACACCTGTATGGGTGTCAATTCCACATCCACATTTCTTGGAGTGTTTATATTCCTCGCAGAGTATTTTCTGTTTTTTTTTTGCAATTGCTCAAATTGTTAAACTAATTAGGAATATCGCTCAGAAAAAAAGTCTTTTTAATGGCGGCACAAATATATATTTCTTTAGCTTGATAAGTCGCCAATTGCAAGGCTAGTCTCGCGCCATTATTTTTAAAGATAACGCGCGAAGCACCGATAAATCTCAGAGGCTGCATATTTCTAATTAAATGCTTTTTTTCACGTCTCGGTTTGAGGGCTGGAAAAAAATTACGCCAGTAATTTTCCGGCATTTTGCGATTGCGCCGGACGGGACGACCGCGTGGCGGAGAGTTTATCGCGGTATATTTTTACAAGCGTTTCCAACGGAGCCGTCGCGCCGGTTATTCGCCCGCCGGACCGTCAGCTCCGCACCTTAGCCCTGGCTTTTCCATCTCAGCCCCGACATCGCGTCCCTTCTCGCCCACCCTTTCCTCCCCACCGACGTATTTTTTGTCATTTCGCGGCCCTCGCGTGATTTATATCCCCCGTGAAAAAAGGGGTCCGTTTCCTAATTACGGGATGAGAAAGAATTACCGCACCGACGGTTACGCGGCGGCTCTCCCTCGAGGAGGAGCCCGGGCCGTCTGCGATGCGCGAAAATGTTACTGAAAAATAATGTATATTCATAACTCGGCATTTGCGGTGCGGGAATGTGTGTGATGCGCGCGCGGGTTAAACACGGCGGAAATAAATATGCCGGTCCCTGCGGATGAACACCGCCCGCGCTCTCGCGTAGTGCGTGCATTACGTTTCATAGAAAAATATTACCGCGCGAAAAAAAAAACAAAACCCCCGGGAAACGCGCGCTTTATCGCCGGACCGCCGCGGCCGACGTCGACGCCTCTTAATATCTTACGGGGGTCGGTCTTCTTGACGAACGAAGACGAGCGAACCGACGGGCAAGCGGAGGAGGTGAGCGCCAGCGCTATCGCGTCGTTAGTGGAGCGTAATTTTTTTTCCTTCAACAGGAAGTTGCGTGTACGATAATGTTTCTTGTTTTGGCACCTTCCGCATCTCTGAACAAATGTGTCGCGTACACGTGGCAATTTGCCGGGGCTTGATAAGCCGTCTAATTAGGACAGCGACAGATGGTACTTAGGAGCTGAATTGGGAGAGGATTCGAAGGAAACTCGGAATTCGCTGCTACCCGAGTTTATCGTGGGTCTGCGCGTGTGTAATTACACTGTAGTCAAATTAATGATGGATGACGACAAGACTGATGATTAATATCGTATCATTAGCGATAAAAAGAAAGAAAAAAAAAAGATACAACGGAACAACTTGGGGTGGAATATGACGCGTTGCGGAATAGAAACGCGAATTTCATTATATGTAAACGCGCAAACGGGGCCCGCGCCCAGTGAACGCGGGTCCATTCGATCGGCGTCGTCGATGAAGTTTAAACGTGGTTAAAGGATCACATCGATCCTTCCTCGAGCGTTAACGCGGGGGGGGGGGGGAACGTTTCACGAGCGCAGGGGGCGCCGTGCCCGGCCGTGTCCGGTCGAACGTTCCGCGGGATAAAATCCATACCGCGGCCGGCGTTCCTTCCCCGAGCGATCTGCATCGCCGCGCGTCCGCAGCTTCGTATGCGAGGCACGAAACTGCATGCTGGCAGCAATCCGCCTCGGATACCTCATACATCGAAATCGGCGACCGCGTCGCGCGCGTCCCCGGCGCTTCCCGGAATCTCCGGACCCGAGAAATGCGACGGGGCGCGGTAATAATGTCGGTGTGCAGTAATAAGCCGGGTCGGTCAGCCGAGGTCAGACGGACATACG
Organism: Vollenhovia emeryi; assembly: GCF_000949405.1. Classification (NCBI taxonomy): domain Eukaryota; kingdom Metazoa; phylum Arthropoda; class Insecta; order Hymenoptera; family Formicidae; genus Vollenhovia; species Vollenhovia emeryi. The sequence continues at coordinate 89,040 of NW_011967154.1, forward strand.
AACGGACGTGGTGTTTCCAGGGGGGGGGGAGGTGAGGGGGTGGCCCCGGTGGGATTCGAGACTCCGCGCGTTGGCCCTCTTCCTCTTCTCTCGCCGCCACCGCCGCCACCGCTGCCACCCCCGTAGAGTAGTAGGTCGTCGAACTACGTGGAAACGAACTTAACCCCCCTGATACGCAGCCCGAGAAGGGGAGAACTGGCTGGCAGACGTGGTGCCGCGCTCCGGAGGGATTCTCGTAGCAATAAAGCAACCGGATTAACACCCTCCTGCTTTCCTTCTTCTTCCCCCCCCCCTGCAGCTCCGCCATCTCGACCTCCCATTCAGCGCTCGAGCGAGGGCTCGCTCGTCTTCGCTGGCAGTTGCTGGTAGCTCGCTATAATTTACCTATCCTAAACACACCGAGCGCGTCGTACATGTGTACCGACGAGTAGCGAAATGGGGGTTGAAGAGAGGGATGGGGAGGACGCGGAGAGAGCAACAAGCGAGTCGAGGGGGGGTGTCGGGACCGACGGGGCGGCACGTCGGCGAGCGAGCAGTTTCACAAAGGTGATTTAACCCGCGCTAACTCTCCGCGCTAACTCGATCCGGCTCCTGTCGCGCGCTGCGAGAGCTACTTCGCGGGGAAAACGGCGGAATCGAGGCGAATTTAACGCGACTCGCGTTTGACGATCCCGCCGGGTGGATCGGCAAGTGCGGGGAAAAGAATTAATGAGCAATAATCTTTCGGCACTATTTAGATATGATAAAAAAAAATACCGTTGCTTCGAACGATACTCCAAACTGCATTGTACGAAATTTAAAGACGCGGGTAGCATCCACTCCTAAATATAGCTTGACACGCGAAGAGTTTGAAAAATTTATACAATTTTATGCAGATAGATTTCGAAACAAATTGCACAGGTAATTGGCAATTATGTGAGTCACTTTGTTAAACAGGACTTAGGGGTTTTAGACGAGTGAACTTATAACGTCCATAAAGTTGTAATTTTTAAGCACAGAGAACGGATGGCCATATAACACACTGCATTGAATGGCAGGCAGACAGCTCCTTTCTTAAAAATATTTTATTTATAAAAATGTTTTAACATAATGAATTCCGAAATACCTAATTGTATATTCGATAATGTGCCATCTTGCCATTATTTTAATTCCAAGATATCGTGGCTCTGCAGATGGCGCCTAGCCGTTTCGTGGAAGGTAATTAATAGCGGCTGTTTAATTTTACCCAGGGATGACTAATCGAGGGGGGAGTCAGCCTTGTTTGGACTCCTTTACCTTTTTTTTATCTACCGGCCTTACTCGAGTTTGCGATGAGTCAATTTTTACGGAACATCCTGGCGCATTGTGCTCGAATGACCGAAGAAACCTACTGTTAGTCACTTGGCAGGCGGATCCGTGATGATTTTAATTGATGCTCGAGACTTGTAATACTGTTGTAATGAGACTCCGAGTGATTGATAGCGACTTAGAGGGGCGGAAGTCTTCCCACAATCTAGCCGTAATGAATGCGACCGGGCTTGCCTAATAATTCATACCGGAAAAAGGGAACGTCATTTGGTATATTTACGTGGATTGATAATATATTAGATTAACCCTGTATTTCCCTCTCCCTCCCCGCCTCTGTCGTCCAATAAAACACGCGATGCTTGCTAATATACATAATTTAATCCCGTTCAAGAGACAGCGGTTAAATTATGAAAGTTAACTTCGTACCAGCGCTTACAATCAAGATACCACGCGAGTCTCATGTGTTGAAAAAAGAAAAAGCGATTGGCGAGGCCTTTTTATCGCCGGTCTGAATCTCCGTAACGCTACCGCGGTGAAATTGACCTCTGTGCCGGTACACGGCGAGTAATGAAAGCGCACGTGTCCCGCAAGAATGGCAATCAACGTCTAATTATTTAATAACGCGGTCGAAGACAATGGACGGGCGCGAGGGTCGTTTGCACATCGGCGAATTCGTCACCCTCCGCGGTCGTTTCCCCGCCGGTCTGAAATAATCGTCGTTACCCCGAAAAAAGTTGCCGCTCTCTTTTTTCCCCTGCAACAAAACCACCCTCACCGCCACCTCGGGCGGCGGCGTGGGTGGTTTGCCGCCCCCGTGGGACTTGGCGGCGGTTGGGAAAACGCGCGCGACGGGGCGTCGGACAAATGCCGTAGGCTTTGTTTTAATTGCGGCGTTTGTTCGCTCCCGTTATATAAATGCTCGTCGTTCCGCTCCACTTTTCGTCTCCGTCTCTCTCTCTCTCTCTCTTTCTCGCTCCGTCCTTCTCGCCGTCCATCCGTCACCGCGCGGCGCCATCGCGAAAAATCATCTAATTGCACGGAGAATAGAAATGTTTATCACGCGATCCCCACCAGTTATTCGTCATCGCACATTCATTAATCACTTGGAGACCTCGGTACGTACGTGGCGCGAATCGGTCTGGGTTTTCTTCTTCCATCTCTCGTTCGATAACGTCGACCTCGCGACATTCCTCCCGGTCTTTGATACGCCTGTCCCGGGGTACTTTCCAGAAAATGATTCTGGCCGCCACGAGGGCCCCTCCGGTGATGTACCTACCATCAGACACGTTCCACTTCAAAGGTGTCTCTGCGTTGGTACGAACAAGTTAAGTGATTAAATCAACTGACTTCGTCTGAGAGGTCCTTACTTCTGCCGCGAAGTACGGGGCGCCATTAAGATCTTATCTTGAAGGATTCTTTGAAAGTATGCCTAGAATTAACTGCATTTCCATCAACGAAAGAGAAATGCAATTACTTTTGACGTCATCCCCGCGTGTGTTGCCTGCGTAGAAGTATAGCAAAAATTCGCGATCGTAAAGTATCTCTTCGTTTAATAATCCCGCTACGCGAACAAGAGGAGAGCGAAGGAGGAAAACGTTGAGCTTAAGTCTGTCTTTACGTTTCATGTTTTAGCGCTAGTCTTCGTCGTTTTATTCCGCAGGTTCGTTTAATATGAAAATCTCACTGTCTGTTATTTGTCACACGTAAATGCGTGGCGCGGTGCGTGAACGCCTTTACAACGCGTTCCCCACGGTACACTCTCTCTCTTGTTTCGCAATCGGTTGGACCCGCTTTATGATCAAGGTTGTCTCATTTCCATGGAACAAAGACCTCGAGAGGACCGGCGGAGGAGGTTATTCCGGCTTTTTTCTCTCGGGCCGCGTTGGGTTCTCAGATTCCGCTTAGTAGCGCCAGACCAATAAATATCCTTAATTTTGGCCGATGCGAAGTGCGTTCTCGGAAACCGTCGGCGGATCAGGGCTGCGGAACAAAGACCGTAACACGCGGGACCGTGGGTTAGGTCCAAAGAAAAAATTCCCCAAGGCCACGGCAGCCGAAACGCGAAGACGGAAATGGCCGGCCGGGCCTAGATGACTGCGAGGGAACTAGGCAGAAGGATGTGAAAGCGAAAGTAATATATCGCTCGCTGACCCACTTCTTTAGAAATCGGTACGTGTTGAGAGCTCGCTCTTTCTTTTCAACGCATCGAAATTAACACGGAATCCCTTTCCTCGTGACGTACAGACGCCGTCGATTCAGCAAAATTCTACACGAGCCACACGTGTCCAATGCTGCGGCCCGCAGTTTCTCTCTCCCGGGAAACGTGGCGTAATTCATTTATTCTTATTTTCTTTATTTATTACCGCACCACTCGTCTCTTTTTAATACTCCACTTAGAACCGTGACACGTCCATTATGCAAGCCTCGTCCAAAGATTAAGCGATATACCTCGCAACGGTCGCGCGCCGTTCGCGGAACGTCTAATTTACGAGGTTGCGGAGTCGCGGCGGGTTCGTCCTATTCCTTGGCCGCGCGCGGCGGAATGATTTATCGTGGAATTGATACGGCGTAACTTCGTATATAATGGAACGCCAGTACCGGGAACGAGTGAGGCAATCGTAGCGTAGTTACGCGAGACCTAGACACGAGCCTAACTGCAGAGCCGGCGTGCGCGTGGAAAAAGTTGGCCTGTACCAAGAATAGAGCCGAGAACGTACACTACCTAACTAGGCTATCTATTTCTAGCGGTAAACAACCCAGCTCTTTCGCTATTGCGAAATGGAGAAGGACGGTGAAACGGACGTCGAAGGTCTCCGCAGCTATTCGCTAAGGCACCTTCGGGCGAGCTCGTTGTACACGCTCGAGAGACATAAATTGCCACGTCGTCGATGACGAGTGGAGGCCTTCGCGTCGGCCGGCTTCTATTATTATCCGCTAATCCGTCTCGCAATCAATGTCACTGTGTCTTAGGTCATAGTATACAAAAGACCAAAAAAAAACACACACGGACGCGAGCAAAATTCAATTCGCACATGATCTTGTCCTCGTGCCGCTGGTTACGTCGGACTTGGCGTAAAAACGAATGGCTTCATTTTTACGGGTGTAGCTATCGATGTCATTCTTTTTTTCTTTCGATAAAGGAGAATTTATTATTAAATTGGGAAGTGAAGTGGGAGTGTTTAATAGGCAAAGCGGCGATTTGCACATAAACAGTCCGTTCGGTGCGTCTCCGAGGCAATTGTTTACGTACCTGCCCACCGACAGACGATTTCCTGTTGCCTTTGCAAATACAATACAGTCGCGTTAACACGTAGCGCCGAATGGCATTAATTAGCCTTTACTTGCATATGTGCATTTATGTATATGTGTACGCGGAATTTGGCTCGCGTAGACGGCGCTGTGCCCCCACGGAGCTCGTTTCGTTGAACCCTTATAGAACAAACGTTAAAGGCCAGACAGACAGATTCGCGAATCTATTATGGCCGCCGGAATTCCCGCGCACCCCTAATCCTAATAAAAGCCCTCCATACGCGGCGGAGGACGACAACGGGGTCCCATTATACGCCGAAAATCTTTCCCATGGGCGATCGAGAATGCTCGCTCGCAGAATGCATGGAGAGGAGCCGGCGCGACGTAGGGAGAAATAACTCATTCGTATTCGTAGTCGTACCAGTACCGTAACAATCCCGGCTACGATCCTTATCGTCCGCTCCAGTCTTTTTTTTTTTCAAGAGGAATCGCGATATAATGTGTATTAAATCTCTCGGGGAGACCGCATGGAATATCCCACCCTTACAGCGTGTCGAATTTTAATGACGAGTTTCCTCGACCTCTCCCGATTTTCTCCCCTTGCGAAAAGCGTACAGCATCTTACATCTGCATACTCGTTTCTTAGTTTTTAGCCGCTCGAGTCGAATTTATCTTTAGAGTCCGTTTAAAAATTATCGAGCGACAGACTTTCGCTACACGTTGAATCTCCCGCGGTTTAATTCACGAGACATCTCTGGTTTTGAACGCCAGGCGTCCCTGCGATTTTGATTTCCCACGAGAAAATTGTCGTTGACGATCAGCCTCTCTGTCCGTCGCGAAAATTTGTATAACAAATCTCTCTATTGTCGCTAATGGTATAAATCCGCGACGGTCAATTGCCTCTCGGCACTCGCATCGCGTATCCAACGGATGTCGATTGTAAGCGGAACGCGTGTTCGAAGCTGGAGGATATAAATCGAGACGTGGCGAGACCGCGCCGTCTTTTTTGCTCGGCTCGCTCGGTCCTGCCGTGCGTTCGCGAATGTTGAAGCGAGGCGTGCGCGTCTCCTCGTCCCATGCCCTGTAAAGTATTCGCATGCGTATTGGTAGCCCGTCTGACCTCTGACCCTGAGCCTCCTCGGTACAAGGCGCAGGTCGTTAAAGTGGCACCAGACTTCCTTTGAAACGGTGCAATGTCGTTGGCCCGCCGGTGACAGAAGGTCGCAGGTGACGAGGACCGTGAAACCAGAACCGGTTGTTTCGATGGAAAGGAAGCTGTCCGCTGTCCCCCGCCTACCGATTGCCATTCTAAGATTTCCATCATCCCTTCATTATGAGCACGTCGTTGCTGCTTGCAAATTATGCGCTCGGCTTTGCGATTACGATCTCGAATTACGTAATGTTATTAGGCCGCCTGAAAAGCGCGACATCATCGCGATAACTCGATCCGCGTCCGCGTAGATGAACAAACTGTTAGCTAATGAGTTAATATCAGTTAACAATCTCGGGACGATAATGGACGATGTTGATTTTTATCACGAAGATAAAGGAGGGAGGGTTGATTATGTATGTAACGTTTCCTTCCTTGTATCTTCGACTCTGTACCGTGAATCAGTTTCTTCATTATTACGGATTACACATACATATAATGCATATAACCACAGATTAATATGAAGAATTTGTATTCTAAGGTATAGAGAGGTAATCGTTGCAGGAAATTATATCGAACCAGTCTGACGCAACGTTTCTCAGACAACAGTTAAGTAGGATATCACGCGTCCTCCCGCGAACGTGTCCCGACTGATCCAGCGCGCAAATTAGCGAATATTCACACCTGACCCGGGCCGGCGCCGTCAAGAGGCCCGTTTCCACGTAAAGTCGTCTACGACCTTCGGCGGAGAATCAGAATCGGCGCGCCCACTTTCGGCGACTCCTCTCCACCTCGCGCGCGAGGAGGACCATTCCGAGAATCCGGCTGCCCGCGCATCCGGCGCAGACACGCGTTACCGCGACGTATCGCCTCCGAGTTCAAGGTTCCCGCGGACGACCTACGGCGGGGACGAGACACTTGGTCGTGGGGTATTTGTCACGCGATCGAAGCAGCGTCTCGTCGTCGCGGTGGCGATCGATAAAGGGCGGCGCGCGCGATCGGGGAGAGGAGACCGGGTCGCACCTCCTCGGCTCGGCGCCGAGTCGCACGCGTGTGAATGACCGACGTGTGACCGCCGCCGCTCTTCGGTCTCGACGAGTCTAGACCGAAGGTTCGGGATTGCGGTAGGTCTGGAACACAGAGTGGAACGTAATGCAACACCGTGGCGCGGCGCGGTATGGCGTTGGCTCGGTACGGCGTGGCGTGGCGGCGCGGAAAGAGAGAACGACGATCGCGCGCGCGGCTCGACCAGACAAAGCGCCGAGTTATACCTTCTTATTGGCCGCACGCCGGCCATTTTAATGGTCTGACCTCTCTCTCTCTCTCTCTCTCTTTCTCTCTTTCATCCGAGCTATTTATACCTTAATTGAATTTCCGTTGAAAACGACGGGCCGACGTTAACCGTCCGCGAAACGAAGGAACGCTCGTCGGGGCGGCGGCCGCACCGTCGAAACTGCCGCGCCGCTGATCGTTTCGACTCCTCGATTTCCGTGCTCGAGTATCGTCTTCCCTCCAGCCGATCGAGCGGGTCGATAGGACTCGTGTGACTCCTCTCTTTGGGCCTTTCCACTAACTCGCGCTTGTGGCGGTCTTTTTGGCGAGGCGCCTTGGACCCGTAACTTTATAGAATTTGTCTTGAAGATTGCGTTCTTTGTTTCTCGATTGACAAGCAGCGATTAGCTCTAGATTAATTGACGGAATAACGAGGCACCGAATTCTGAGAAAGCTTTAGAACCTATTAATGTTTTCAACGAAGGAAATTAGCTTATAGAATAAAACTGATCTTAAAAATCATTAATATTCTAAATAAAGAACTACGAAGAAAATCTTGATCGTCAACTCGTCGATGAATGTATCTATATTATATTGTAATCTAGAGTTACAAAAGCTGCTGTTGTACATTTCGTTTCATACGTAATTATACTTTTGACACACGCGCCACTGGTCTGCCATAAATCTCCCTTAAGGGGATGACGGAGTGATTCTGCACTTTTGCACCTTTCTAACCTAGAAACTATCAGTTCGCGAAAACACTTGTGTAATATACAAATTAAGTGGCTTATGCGTACAGATCGAAAGCAGCTTGCTATTCCAGCTAAATGAAAGAACAATATGGCATCACTGAAACTAAGTTTGTAAGTCTAATAAAAAATAATAGTGAGCAACTCACATACTACATGTACTGTATGTGTGCGTGTTGCTCACTATTATTTCTTATTAGACTTACAAACTTAGTTTCAGTGATGCCATATTGTTCTTTCATTTAGCCGGAATAGCAAGCTGCTTTCGATCTGTACGCACAAGCCACTTAATTTGTATATTACACAAGTGTTTCCGCGAACTGATAGTTTCTAGGTTAGAAAGGTGCAAAAGTGCAGAATCACTCCAGCATCCCCTTAAAACATTACTCAATAAATGAATCTAGCGATAAAAAGTGTCGGCACGTCCACAAGTGGTGGAGGACTTTAACTCGGCGGCGTGCGTCCGACTCGCAAAACCTTTTCCCCGATTCGAAACGACCGTTATCCGCGCCCACCCCTGCCAGGTCAAAGGAGCCGTCGTTCCTTGCGAACGGGAAGCGGATAGTCGGTCGCCTCGTCGAAACGTTCGTTTTGACGAGACGCGAGGCCAGGCGAGAAACGAGCTCGGCGGGCCCACGGCGTAGGACGGCGTAGTACTACGGCGCCGCGGGTGGGAGTCCTTTGTTCGAGAATGGACGCCATGAGAACCACGTGTCTGGTTTCCCGCCAAGTCGCCGGGAGGTCGGTGCGACGGGTTGGCGGAGAGAGGAAACGAAGGAAGAGCGAGGCGGACGAGGCGGCCGATGTGTGCGTGCGTGACCGATGTGTGCGGTGTGCGTCGGCCTGGCTGGGTAGTACGTCGTGTTGTCGGCGCGGAGTGTAGAGAGGAGAGAGAAAGAGAGAGACACAGAGAGAGAGAAGGGCCGCGACGCGCGCGGGTGCGGGAAGGGAAGAGAGGATCTAACTAACCGGCATGCCTGACCGCATGACTTCCCTCCCCTTCGTTCGTCCCCCTCCTGCCCACCCCGCCCCGTGCAACGCTGGTGCAACGTACTCGAGGGCTTCTCGTCTGCCCGCGTCGGCGAGCAGCGCGCCCGGGAACGGGTTCGGGAGATCTGCTTTGTGCCCGAGCTTCTGTGTTCGCGGCGAAAAATTAATCGTCGGATTCCTGAGCCGCGTACTTCGGCGCGGGGTCGTCGCGTCTCGTCTCATCTCGTCTCGTTCACCCCGTTTCGCCGGTTGCGGCCGGGCGTTTCTCGCCCTCGTTCCGTAGCTTTAGTTAAATAAGTTTTCTGCGCGCTGCGCCGCGACTGGGACTATAATGTGCGGGGAGAGAAAGAGAGAGAGAAAGACGGCAAATCGCTAAAAGCCGGGGTTACTTACCCGGGATCGTTGCCGCAACCGAGTTAGGTTCGAGTGCAGGCAGACAACAAAGAGCGAACCGCGACGATCGGACGTTAGGTTTCCGGAGCTCCCAGCCCGCCTGGGGCCGAGCGGAGCAAAAAACACGTCTAGACGTCAGCTCGCCCTCTACGATCGTTCGGGGTTTATCCTGACCCGTCGCAGTTAGAATCTTTCAGGTTTCGTATCGTTCTCGACGATTTACAAACACCGTCGCCGTTGGTTTTATCGCTCCGCACGAGAGTGTCGTTCGCACGCCATTCGTTCGATACAATTCGCAGTATTCTTCCGCGAAATGTCATCGCCGAGCCTCTCCGCGCTCTCTTATTAACAACAGAATGCCACACGTGGACGGACATTCGATCTCCGTTTTAATTATCGTTTATAGTCCGGCGAGTATTGTCCAATGATTCGCGTGTCCGCGCGCATAGATACTCTCTCGCGGCGCCTTAATGACGAATCCTAATGGAGCACGTAAACATGCCGCGATGTTCTTTTCAAAGCGCGTCCATTATTAATGCGAATCGATGGTAAAACGTTGCGTCCGGAGATGGACTCCTAAACCCGACTATTAAAACACAGACACTTATCTCGCGTACGCCCGAGGTGTGAATCGTTAGTTTACACAATTAGATATTAATCATTAGTTGGCTCTTCATTCAGTAGTTAAGGCCGAGTATCGAACGGCCCGAGTAGACATCGAACGGAGTGGTCGATCTAGTGGTGAAAGACCCTACTGGACGGACCAGGGGGACTCGCGAAGAGATCCGTACAGTTTTCTCAAACGATTAAGTGTTCGGGACGTAGAGTAAACAAGTGAGAGCTGGGTGAGGGAAGAGACAGGTAGAAAAGTAGTATCGTTCGATTGGCTATTTTTATCAAGCGTCGTCGCTGGGTGCGATCGCGCGTCGCGCTGACGAGCGATCGGAAAACGCCTCTGGCATTCGGCGATGACCACTTTGGCGGCTCTCCGCTTTGTTGTGCCCGCGGAGAGTGCAAGGTTGAGTACCACCGTCGTTCCGCGTTCCCGCCAAGGAGCGCTTCCTGCCGGTTGTTGGCCCTTATTGTTTCCCGCCAAGTTGCGCGCGCAGATGCGTGCCCGTCCCTCCGACGTCCCTCCGCCGCGGCGGCCGCTTCCACGATCGCTACTACCGTACCCTCCTGCTCCCTCGTTCCCGTCTTCCTCCCTCCCCCCCGCCCTCGACTCCCCTGGCCCGTCTGCCGTCCTGCCGCCAAATAGGGCAACAAACCGCCGACTACGCATAGGAGTTTCGTGCGCGCGGTTCGATCTTCTTCGGAGACCTTGAACCCGATCACGTGTGTACACCATGGACAGAAGACGTCTTTATTCGCGCCGCATAACATATGCCCGGGCCACCCGCTCCCGGGCCGCCGCGTGTAGACACGCGAGTGCATCGAACCGGGCCGATTATGCGCGTGTTTCGGCGTTGGTTTTGGCAACGCGCGAGGGAGACCTCCGCGGCCGCTTTTATCGCCGCCCGTGAGCTTTTACGGCGCGGTCGCCGGTTGCGACGTGTCCCCGTTATACGCGCGTATTTCCGGTTTAAAAATCCCTTTCCAGAGAGAGAGAGAGAGA
>NW_011967154.1:100658-131663 GCF_000949405.1 Vollenhovia emeryi
CTCTCTCTCTCTCTCTCTCTCTCTCTCTCTCTCTCTCTCTCTCTCTCTCTCTCTCTCTCTCTCTCTCTCTCTCTCTCTCTCTCTCTCTCTCTCTCTCTCTCTCTCTCGCTCGCTCCGCACCTTCGTTTTCCCCGAGAGAAAGAGTCGTCGGTATCCTCGGAACCGCCACCCTCCTGCCCCTGCAACGTCCCCCCGTCCGACTTTGCGTTTTAAAAAGTTCTTCTGGCCCTTCTGCCTGGCGAAGGGGTGGGCAAGCCGGGTTAACCCGAAAGCCGCCCCGCCGCCCCGGGGGAAAAAATTAAAGTTGCGACGCGTACCGCTCATCCATCTCCCCTCGGGCGCCGAGTTAACGCAACATTATGTACTCCTCACGGCTCACCGACGTTAATGTCGGCCCAAGATGACGTTACCGGCGCCGGGGATCGCCTTTTTAACGACCTACAAACCACCCGGTTTTCTTCCTCCCCGCCACCGGCGAATAAAACGCCGCGCAGCGGCGCGAGAGAAAAGAGAGACAAAGCGAATTTTCATGACGTATCTGACACCGGGAGGATCGCCGGCCGCGACCTGAACGCATGCTAGAGCCTCGTAACGTCGTCTTGGTGAATTTTTCTCTCGCGAGGCGCGAGTGCGCTGCTGAAAAAAAACGCGACGCTGTTGCGCAACCAAACGAAGATAAAATTTCAATAGGTCAGAATTTTTTTTACGCGTAGTTTTACGCTTGAACTTTGTTTTTTCAAGCGTTCCCGAATAATCCCCAGCGGGTCTAAATTCCGAAGTCTGGATTATAAATAAGAATTAAGGGGCGTTTTGCACTCGCGTGGCAGAAATCAGCGTAATTGAGAAACGCATAAAACGAGTCCGCGATACTCGCGATCGCTGATCGTGTAAAATCGTAATGGCGCCGTAAAATTTTTGAGCGTTACGCGCGTACTTCGCAAACGGACGTCATCCTCCTTAATCAATCGCGGCATATCTCCGCGCTTAAACGCGCGTATATATACGTTTTATAGTGTCTATAAAATCCGCGATGTCACGGCAGCGCGCTCCTGAAAAAATTGCCGGGAAACAGTCGTAAAAGCGAGCGCGCCTGTATTTTCACGTAATCACGCCGCATGCGGCGCTTATTGTATCCGATCGGTTTCACGACAATCCATCGATGACGCGCGCGGGTAAGCCTTTAAACATGCACTCGTCAGGCAGTATTAAAAGCTCACCGTGACGCACGGCGTTCGCACTTTCCTCTCTTTTTCCGGTCGCTCCTCGTTTTCGCGTGTGCGGGCGATTTTTCTGCCTTTCTCTCTCCTCTCTCTCTCTCTCTCTCTCTCTCTCTCTCTCTCTTTTTTTTTAAGCGGCCACCAAATAGAATCCGGCTGGTCCCGCGCGTCGAAAACATTCAACGAGACAAGCGGAAAAAAATATAAAAAAGCGGATCTTTACACTCCGCGTACCAGCGCGAATATTGCTGACAGGCTTGTACAGTTTATCAGGTACGACAAATAGCAAGCTTGATTGGTATAAACAGAGAAAAAAGTGCGACCGGGGAAGAAAAATGAATATCGGCCGCGCGTGAATCGAACTTTCGGCGGTGTGCGATTGTCGATCGAATATTGTCCGTCCTATAACGAAATCGCAAGACTCGGCGGCGCTTGATCCGTAATTTATCAGTCCGACTGGGGAATTGAGTTATTAAAGTTTCAGTGATTGATACTCGCCCGAATGGGACCGCGCAAAAATGGAAAGTTGAGACCTTAAAGCGGAGTCTCGCGGAAATTCACACGGCCGACGCTCTTTTCTGTGCTATATTTTAAAGAGCAGTCTCCAGTAAGCCACTCGTTAGGGCTATTTGTATCTATTGGGGGCGCTACCGATTAAGGCTACGCTCATTCCCGCGCGGCGATTTTTCCTTTCCCGACTGGAGAATGTCGTCAGATGAAGTCGTTAAGAGGCCGTTGTTAGGCGGACCGTGGGAGAAATTTATCGCAGGTCGTTTATTAGAACAAATCGAGTTTTCATGCGGCCGATTGGTCGTCCGTTCGCAAACGTTAAGATGATGGACGAGCGGGGGGGACCGTACTCGCGTCAGGTCGATTTGGGGCGATCTTTCCTTCTCTCCCCCGAAGCAGCGACAATTTTCTAGTTCTAACGTAATAAGAGCACGCAAATGGAAGAAAAACTCTCTCTCTCTCGCTCTCTGTCTAACCTTTTCGGTGCTTAACAAGAAAAGACCAAAATCAATATTTAGCAATTTTGCGTAACAGGACCAGAGGCACCAGAGCACCAGGGGAGAAATTGGTCCTACCGCAATGCCGAACCGAATTTTATAAACGGTCATTCTGTAGTTTTGCCGCGGAATTTTGGAACAGTCTTCCATCACAACTGCGAGTAATGGAAAAAAATTGGAGAATTTAAGCGTAAGCTACTAGAACACCTGCGAACTGGGACAGTATGATTATATCATAAGCTAAACATTGAAAAAGTTATAAATTTTCTCTTGAGTATCTGAAAAAGTATTAGGCAAATCAAAAATGTTTCAGACAAAAGTTGTTCATATTAATTAGTAGAATAAGATAGTGTAATAAACAGTAGGGGGTTCTATTAAAAAAATTGACGGCGACCTTCACGCGACCTTCAAATGACTATCCAAGGTCAAGTCAATGGCACCACCTTATGTCCCCCTTGGAACCAAACAACTTTTGTTCGAAACGTTTTTCCGTATCTTACATATTTTTGGAGATAATTCTGATTCTCTCGATTCTCTCTCGAAGACATGACGTAGACGTAGCTTGTAAACGTAAAGCCATACCACACCACCACTGCGATGCGTTTTTAAATTTGTCATTTCTTTGGGGGAGAATCATGCGGGGGAAATTAGTGGGTGGTATTCACGAAAACGCAATAAGAATGCATTTTCAACGAGTAGACAAAGGATAAATGCCATCTACAAGTAAATGAGAGATTTTTATCTTCATACTTTAGCGCTTAGATTTTTTTTTATGTCAAATCCATCTCGTGCATGCAGTTTTGAATTGTCTTCAGTCGACTCAGGGAAACATTAGTATCACTGACGTACGTGTAATACTGTCGCGTACTGCCCACTCAGCGTATCTTTTTTCCTCTCTATCGCCAGCAGGATTACAAGGGCGATTATGATCGAGCACGACGAGCGCTGGAAATTCTATAAGATACCTCAACGAGCGCATTTACTCGTCGCGTAACTCGCGCAAGGGTGTGTTCGTGTACGAGGGGATCCAATGTCGGTCTGTCAACTTGCAGGTGCAGGTGCGGGCGAGAGGGGCATTCGTGAGAGCAGAACAGAATGGGAGTGACAGAGAAAGAGAGAGGGAGAGAGAGTGAGGGAGCGGGAGGAAGGGAGGGGGGAGAAAAATTCGCGGGATTCGAGCGCGAGGGTGAGATACGAAGGGTGGGTCGGGTGACTGGAAAAGCCGCGGGCTCTGCTGGCGTGTGCACGACGGATACGTGCCTGGACTCCATTACGGGCTTGGGGAGCCACTCTTTCCTTCCGATAAAAACGGAAAAAACTGACCCCCTCCGTCCCCCGTCCCCCCCCGGCAAGTCCACCCGCGCAAAGTCCTCCTACTTCTTCATCTCCTACTCTACCCGCCGTATCGGTAACTGCTCCGAGCCACCCGATGCCGCCGTCAACCACCCTCTGTTCGCCCTCCTCCCCTTCTTCCTCCTCCACCTCCTTCTCCGCTACGGTCATCCTTCCCGCCGGGTCCTCAAGATACGTCTGCGAAGTCGGAGAACACGTTCGCGGACGGGTTCCGAATGGGTTGGGGTCTCGCTGACGCGCTCCACAGCTTTATTTCTTCCGTTATCCACTTATTTCCGATCCGCGATCTCGATCGACGTTCGCAAAAATGCGAGTACTGTCGCCGAAGCGTTTCAACATTTAGTTACCGTGACGATAAGTGTGTGGTTTAATAACTCTCGATTATTCTACACGAAATGCATAAAGTAGGAGCGCGCCGGGTAACGGGGGGGAAAATGTTTTGATAAATGATATGACAATATCTCGATAATTAGCGGACGTTTCGTTTGTCTTGCTCTCATATTCTCGGTATCCGATATTTTCAAAGGCATCTGTTTACGGCAGGTTTATATCCCCTCATTGGATTCTCATTGCCTGAGTTTAACCACTACGGTTTCCTTCTCCCCTCGCGGCCACCTTTCTCCGCCGAGTTCTCGATACTCCGTGAAGTCTGGCGATGCGTTCGTGTACCGAGTTTCGAGTAAGCCGGCATTTCTGACGTTATACATCTCCCAGCTTTCTTTTCCGTTCTGCTCCGCTCCGTCTCCCTCCCGCCCCGCCGCCGTTCTTTATTTCCTACTTACAGACGATGCTTGTCTCGATCAGCATTCATTGCGCGAGACACGCGGAGCGAAAGACGTCTTTATTGAAAAGTTGCGCCGCCGCGACTCGAGTAATTTAACTGTTACGATGGGAAATGCCGAGAGACGAATATGAAACGTGAATTTTTGCGAAGCGTTCAACCGCGCTCCTCAGGAAGACGATACGCTTTCACCAGAAGTACGGAAATCGTACGTCGCAGGTAACGTCGACATTAATTTCGTCCTGAAAGCGACTCCTTATATTTTTACCGCCGTATTAAGCCACACAATTACGGTCAGCCGTGGCGTTCGCCGAATGACGAAACGTTTATAATAAATCAATTTGTATTGATCGCGTGCGTTTCATCCGCGGTGAGGCGAATGCGATAAACAATTTAGAACGTTAAACGAGCGTAACTATAGCGTCGCGAGCTGCGTTTACCGTTCCATTTCGAACATGTTGATTGACGTACGTGAGACACGTTCAATCGAAGGCACTTCCCAACTATGTGCCGCGATTGACTTTTGAGTAGAAATATCGTATGCGGATGCGATATCGAAATCGAAATAGCTCTCCCCCCCTTAAACTGTCAGGATAACGAATTACCGTGGAATCAGGTGTGCGGTCTACTTCAGGAAGCCCCAAAAAGAATTCTTTGACTTACAAAATGCATCCGATTTATCCGCGTTTGATGCATAAAGCGCACTTGCCGTAAGCGTCCATCCTGTGCGACGTAACATAAATCATACGACGCGTGACAGAAGCAATAAATAATTTGCACGGAACTGTGAATTATTGCCATTTCTAACGTACGAGAATTTTGTTGTAAGAATTCGAAAAAATTACAGGCACTTGTGCATGTAATCGCGTCAAAATACATCCACGTGTTTGCCGCGAGTTAAAAGAGTTGACCTGCCAGATTTTTCGCGCAAGTTAGAAATTTGACGTTTCTTGCGATTGGTGGCGCGCGGCTTCCACGGAGCCATTTCCGTGGAAGCCGCACGCGCAGAAAGGTTTTTGAACTCGCGAAGGCGAGCGAAGAATCCAGCGGATGCGTTATGCACGAGAGAGGAAGGTGCATGCCCAGAAAAAGAGGCGGAAAGAACTGCAAGAGAAAGAAGCGGGAGGGAAGAGATAAAGATGTTCGGTATTTCCTTTCGTCGTACACGCGGCCAGAAACGTCTGCGCTTCCGTTATTTTTTCAGAAAACAATGTCGGACAGCCACGGTCGCGTAGAATCTTTTTGACTTTCTATTTCCGGTAAGAAGCTCTTGCGACGAGTTCAGCGGGCGATCGATGGAAAAATATAGCCGCTAATAGTCCCTCTCGAAAGGGTTCGACAGTTTGATCGACAGACTTTTTGCCGTCAATTTCGATGGCGCTCTTCTAGTCGAGAGACTCGGGGACGAGGCGTCCCTGGCGACTTTAATATTCGATGAATTTTTATTCTCCCCAATGTGGAGATGACACAAATAGTCGCGAAAAAATGGAGGATACGATTTTAAAGTAACACTTGACACTTGAAGTGGAATTATGCCGCGAGAGATGCGCGCGCGTGCTTTGGTATTTGTAATGTCACGACATGCTATAAATTCTTACGATCAGCGAAATGAAATTTTCCTTCCTCCCCTTTCTTCCTCGAATTTGTCGAACGAGTCGTCTCAACGGTGACTAAGCTTGGCGAGAAGGAATCTGCTGGTTCTCGCGATCAAGACGTTAAAAATGAATTGCACGAATGGACTTCTGCGAATCGCGATAGCTGGATACCCGGAACGCGGGCGAACGCGTCAAACATTAATGCCCGTGATTAAACTTATGTCCGAATGAGAGAGAAAGGAGCACGTGGCAAGGTATACCTATTAATTGCACGTGGGCATTATTTTTAGATCAACTCTAGGCTCGATTTCGCGTCAGTCTGCGAGCACCTGCGAAGGTTCAGCTACGGCGCGTGGCTTATGAGCTGTCGGCAAATTGAAAGCTCTAAATTTTTTATCCCGCAGAAAATTGCTCGCCCGCCCGCACGCTTTGCCGCGACTAACATTAGAAGCTACTTCCCCGAACTTCCATCGCCTTTAATGCACGCTAATCCGCTGTCACTGTAACCCGCGAGTTTTCAACCCTTTCTCCCCGCCGCTCTCCCGCGGGAGTAACATTTCCATGATCGATCGCCGATCGCGGTTAAGAGGCGTATTAATTGCCCGTCGATCGGTACCTCTAATTATCGGTGTGCACCGCGCGGGCTGATTAATTACTATCGGCTGCCCACGGGTGGTAACCAAAGTGAGATCGATGTTCGACCGAGGGATTCTCTTTAATTCGAGTCGATCGAGTGATTATTTTTCATTCCAACGTCCGCACGGCCGTCCCCTCCGTTATTTCGCATTCTTTTACGGCGTGCTCTCTTTTCCCCATGCCCATCTTCGATATATTGGTATTTTAATGTCTCGCGGTTCATCCTTCCGCTTCGCCCGGTTAAAGCCGGCCATTTTAGATGCGATCACTTAAGTATAAAGACGCAAGCCTCCCCCGTGACGTCATTTTATTTGGAATTTAATCCTCTCGATAATTATGTCGAATTTTCAGCTTCTTGTTTTCATCGCGTCCAACTAAAGTTATCGTAGTTTGTTTACAAAGTTCATCATTTAAGCGAAAAATATTGCTCCTCAAATTTACAATATCTACATCGCAAGAGAGTCGGATATTTCCTCCCTAAAGAAGTCGCGATCAAACTGTAAACAACAACCCGGCTCATAAGTACGATTTTCGCAAACTTTCGCGAACTTGGAGGAGTTCTTCTATTTTCGCTTGAAAAGCGCTAACGCACGGAGCGCAAGAAGAATTTCTTGCTGCGCGCGCGGATTCCGTTAAAGAGGGAGGGGGGGAAAAAAAGGTAGGAAAAGAGAAAAGAATTTGGAAGGACACGAACGCGCCGCGGAGAGCATCGCTAATTTGCGTATTCGGCACCTCGAGTTTCGGGAATCTCGCGTTTCCGCGGGCCGCGCCGGTCGCGTCCTCTCGCCTGTCTCTTTGTCTTTTTTTAAAACGTGACTCACGGAGAGTTCATTAGCACCTAGCCACGCGCCATCGGATGAACGACGAGCCCGGGTCGGACCGGTTTCGAAAGAGGAAGAGAGACAGAGGGCAGGAGAACGCACTTGAGATTCGGTCTCGATGGCGATTGTACTGCCAACGGAACGACTATCCGTAAGATAATTCCATTACTATTGTCTCTCTTCATTGTTATTCCCCGCCGGTACGTACCGACGACTGTTTGAGTCCTCTTCTTGGATTCCCGTTCGATTACGGAGGGATTTTGAGGGGAGTCACGTATCTGCCAGCGATGCGACTGAAATATGGCGTAAGAAACCCGAAATGTTCGTATACACAGGGATCGCCTGGAATTGCGGTCTTGCGCGATGTTCCGTCGTCCGGCGTTCGCAGACGTTCGGCTACCTTGCTACAAAGAAAACGCTCGGCCGTATTACGGAAGAAGTATGATGACAGATTTCCTGATTAGAGTCGCCTCCTTGGCGCGATAGCTATTTGAATAATAAATTTACAATCTCGAAGACTTCTCGAAGCCCCGTGGGCTTCTTTTATCACCCGGCCATTTCCATCTTTTTACCGAGGAAATCCACCAAAGTAGCGAAATTTGTCAAAGCTCCGAGAAGTAAATTTTATATGAGACAATGGACATTTATACCACACGGGAATGACGATCATTTGCATATTAATATTTCAAGCGCGTATTCTTTCCGACGTCTATTGCCACAAATTACTGCCGCCGGATAATTTACTCGCGTAACGACGTTATTTATTATTGAGATTCGCTTGGTAGAGTATTCGCTGGCGCACGTGCGACTTTTGGAATTTCGACCGTGCGATAAGCTCGCGGTGCGTTTTCCCTAATATGACGTAGATGCTAGGCGTTGCATCTGTCCATGCTTAATTTACCGCCTATCGATTGAGGAACGCATCTGGCGGTTTCGTCACGAACGCGCGGAATTTAATTAATAATACTGTTATCGCTGTCCTTCGCTCAAGAATTTCAACTGCGCTATTCAGCCGCTACGGCCTTGTTTTCAGAATTAACGCAATGGGGCTAACGCATTGCACTACAGACGTTAAATCCGGATGCAGAAATCCTATTAAATTACGTTGCATGGTATTTAGAAATTTGCGCTTTTTAAATACCAAGACTTAGCTTTTTGCTGCTTTGTAACGATGATTTATTCAATTCGTACTCCCGTGGCTGGTTTATTTGGCTTCCGGAATTACCGCGCGAACCTTCGCGCACGCATGCGAAATTACCACGTGCTTTTGGGTAACATGCTGCCGAAGTTCATTAGCACCGCCACGCGCCAACGACCACGGTCGTTGCACGCCGATGTCGAATACGAGGGCCTGCGGACGTTGGCAGAGCAGCGGGGGCAAGGGGGGGGGGCAGGGATTGACCGTGCAGAAAAACGTCCTTCTTTAGCGCGACATGTCCCCCGCGAGTGTCAATGATCGTCAAATTCCATCCGTAAGGAATTTCGCGGCACGTGGACGTCTCTCGATCCCTCTCGTCTCGTTTCCGTTTCTGCATCAGTAAAAAAAGACACGAATTCGCGCTCGCGTCGAATCCAATTTCGAGGTTCGTTGACCCGCGCTTGCGATAGTTGCGTCTTATTTCCATGATCGGTAGATTTCCAGCGCGCGTTCCTTTTATCGCTTGGCAAATAAGTCATGCGATCCGCGTTTTATCTTTTATTCTTTCCGTTCAGCTCCTGCGACAGTAATGTTACGCAATAACGTTTCTTTGTTGACTTTGGATTTTTTCTGCTTTCAGATCGAGCGTTGCCGCAGCGCGGCGTGCAGCTGCCCAGTTAAAGTGAGTCCCTTTTAATATTAACGATAGTTTCTTTAAGATTGAGATAATTTCGCGAGTACTGCCAGTGTCGGAGTGCCAAAGTGACGCTCTTAATGCCAAGTGGTTTTACGATTTAAGGTATATCCAACGTTACTTTGCAATGGCTACTTCGACGGGCGTGGACATTTGGCGCCCGCTCTTTATCCCCCCTCCCTCCTTTTTTTAAAGAGATCGTTTTATACAGATTTGATTACAGCGTCGGGAGCGATCTTTAACAAATATCTCTTTGCGCCGTCTTTTCATTGTAATACAGCCTCTCCGTTCTACGCGATATCGTTTGATCGCTTTATATTAAATATAACCGTACTCGATACGTGCCGCGTATCGTCTTGGAGTGGCTCCGGGAAATGCAATCGCAGGCGTATCGACGGCGAAAGTAGGCCATCCCTTAAGAGCGCCGCGCTCTCCTCAGAGGTTGAAAGGGGTTGGGACAGCGTTTGCCAAAGGACGCGGTGAAAGAGAAGCTCATACAGTCAGTTGTACGCCCCGGTACTTCTCTGAAGAAGGGCCCACTCCGAGAGACTGAGTGCCGCTCGAGTCTCTCCTACTTGTTAGAGAATATCCGCGAGGTATATCCGCTTATTTTCGCTTTACCGGGTCCGCTAATTGGCTAAAAATACTAATCGCGTTTGAGACCGCAGTATTGTCACTTAGAGCTAATTGATCATTAATCTACGTATTCTTTTTCCCGCCACATCCGAGGCATCTCAAAACCTATTCCATCCCGTAGCAGCCAACGCTTATGCTAATGATAACACTCGGGTTTTAAATACGCGAATCAAATTAGATTCATAAAATCTCTCTGCTGGGCACTTGCACGGGATACTTGCGCCATTTATTTCCGTTTGGCTCGTATAAAAGCACTTTTCGATAACATCGCCCGTTCGATTTTGAATAATACGGCGTATCGGAGCTCCCGCCGGTCCTTGAATTACTGCGGCAGCGACATCCCCATTTTCTACCCCTTTCGTATGCCCGTCTGCGTCTCCCAAGCGTAAAGTATGACGCGCGGAGTAATTTTAATTACACGATGCAGCGGCCCTGAATTGTTGCTACCTCGGGGACCTCAGACATATTGGACTAATTCACGTCATTCAGGCGACACTTATTAAACCCGGGAATGCCGTCGGCCTTAATCCTGGCAGAATGCAGGATGGAGCCGAGACGGAAGGAGCGAAGGACGTAGCGGCGCCGGTGCGCGATGAACACCTCCGCGTAGCGACTGCCTCTGAAAATCAAGGATTCGAAATTACTGTCGTAGCTCGTGATTACTAAATCGAGGATCCCGCGCTGGCTGCCGTCGCGATTATCTTTCAGCTTGCAAAAATTAACCAAGTTCGTGCTTAACGTAAATCCCATTGTACGCCTCGCCTAGGTATATCCGTGCGCGAGCACTAATTCTGAACAGCGAGTAGCCCTATCGCGAAAACGGAGCGCCTGTTCTTCCTCACAATAGATAACTCGCGAATCAGTTGAATCTAAAAAGAGCTCGCAATCGGACTTGATCATTTGCGGCGCCGGAGGCCGAGGGAGAGAAAAAGCCGACGTCGTGTTCGGGTACGATTTCACACAGCGGTAATTAGAGCCACGCATGCTGAGCATTAAAAAGCCATCGTCAAAAAAAACGAAATAGAACGGGGGGGAAAGAAGGAGAGGCAGAGAAGGGGCAAGACGATGAATTCCTCCTGTAATCGTCCCGCTTCTTCGGGGTTCGGTAACGAAGGCGAAACAAAACGCTGCGCGATATAATCGACGAATAATAATCGGTGCGCCGCCGCCGCGCCGTTATCGGATGGGCATAACGAGCGCTATCGTTAGGTTTTAATGAGCGCTAGCCCTAAATTAATATAACGACCCGCGCGATGCCGGGACCGTGACGGGCTGCGCGCGTAGGGCCCCGTGACGTGACACAGTGACCAGACTGCCGTGACGATTTTTAGACAACGCGCGTAGACGCGTAGACGGGGAACGCGGTCCCGTTAGAGCGATGAATTATTAACTAATTGCCCAACGAGCACGCGATTCGTAACAATTTGGGGACGCTCAGACGACGAGGGCTCTACGATCCCTTTCCCCCTTTCCCACGTTCCGCTCCGAAATATACCACGAGTACGGGAAGTGCCCTATCAATTAACAGCGCGCCTCTTGATTAAAATTGTCAGCCGGTAATTGGTTGATTAATTAAAAGAAGCGTCCGTTAAGCGGATATTACTTTCGCGGCAACCGAGGAGATCCCGCGAATCGGTTACTAATTGGTCGTAATTAGCGTAAGATACTTAATTCTCGATGTTATCACCGATACCGCGGTCGTTACGAGTTTTGACAGGTTAATCATATTGTATAAATAAAAGAGGCGGATAGCGAGAAACGGAGAAAGAGGGAGGGGGTGGGGGGGGGGGGAGGAGAAAAACAGAAGTAAATGGATATCCGGGGAGGAAACGAGCTTTCTCGTTTCTTGTTGCTCCTTGCCTGGCAGATTCATTAATTAATAGTGCCGTATATGCGAAACTCGATGCACTCATGGTGCGTTGACACGGCCGCAGAAATGGTGCACCGCCGCGTCGCGAATGCATTTTTGGGCAGTTTCAGTAAATAAAGGTGTCAAAATTTGAGTTGCGGACACGGGAGAGTGACACCGCGGCTCTTTCTCGCCGGTGTACATACCGCTGTTTCGAGTACGTTACGAGAAGTGTATTAATTGCTTACGAATAACGCCCGATGCCACGCTATCGCTGGCCATTTAAATCCGCGACGTTGCGCGCGCGGTGCCTCTCGAGAGCGCGACGGCCTAATGCTTGAAATTCAATAACGCTGTACGTCCCGATAATCAATTCGGATCTCGGAGAGACCGCGTTATTCATTCAAATTGCCGCGCGGTAGTACAAGGTCGATGGTAGGAAAAGAAAATAATTTCTTGCCGCATCAGCAGCGCATCTAGGGAGATTTTCCGCCGCAACGCCGCGTAACACAGTGGCGAGGAATAATGTGCAGTTTGATGCAGCCGGTACATGCCGCTCGAGACGGCACGCAAGCCTGCACTAACATCAGGCTTTAGACGCCGTTTCCGGAGGGTGGGCGCACCGACTTCCCTTCTTTCCGAGTCACCTTGTATGCTCGATCTTGTTTTCCTTTTCCTGTATGTATGCATGGGTAAGCGTCGCGCTACGATGCGCTGCGTCGGAGTGAAGAAAGGATGCTGCTCCCTCTCTTTCTCTCTTTCCCTCGCTCTCTCTCTCTCTCTATCTCATTCATTCTCTGCGACGACAGTCTCGCCGCGTACTCGCGCCTTCGCGGGCGCGCGCACCCGACGCTGTCATCATCTCGCGGTATTGCTGAAATTGAGTATACATTCACGTACCAACGTATACGTTTGGCTTTCGTCACCTCGCGTTTAACTTGGCGAGATTATCAGGCGTAATTTGCGTAATCGTCAACGGCCTTCATGCGCCGAAAGTACGTTGTCGTAGTCAAACAAAGATGATTTTATCTTGGATTTCGCCGCGTCACATGGCACTCAGGCACCGAATCTCTCGCTTTAACCGTATCGCCGCAAGGCATTGTTTTTTTAAATACTACTTTATCACTCGATTGGCAAGTATCGCTCGCAAAATTATTTCGATCTAACTGTACGTAGCATCCGCTGGAAACTAGTCTGACGGAAGTCGACAGTTCCATGTTAAATCGACAAGGGATTATCGAAACACGCGCCAAGGAACGCACGTGCGTGGCCGATTTAACGATGACTTCTCGTGACTGAAAGATGTAATTTCCCAACGTTGGTTTTATCGATCAAACCGTAGTGAAATTGTGTCCCCGGTACGAACGGCCGGCTAAGCCTCAGGATTAATTATTTAGGTATTAGAGCGTACCGAGCGCCGTCGAATTCTTACGACAGAGTCGCGACAAAGCCGATACTTTCGCGGCACCCCGTATATCATTTATGAAAGACTTATGGCATTACCGGCCGACATCGCCGCACCGTACAAAGCGCGCTACCGACGCGCAATAGCGCATCCTAATGCGTCATGATGCATAATAATGCATCATAATGCGTCATGGTACGCCATAATGCACGAAAATGATTCTCCGCCGGGCGGAGGTAGGGTTTTCTTTATTTCCGCGCGACTATTAAACGCGATTTCCCGCCAATTTCACCGCCGCAGAGTAATTGCATTTGGCGGACCGCGCTACTAATTATCGACTATACGATCAGCCACGTCGGAGACGCGAGAAACGGCCATGTGGCCTCGCGAGCGTCGTACGCGCGTATATTCTATCGGTCGCGCTTTTTTTATTATTATTTTTCCCCTAAGTATACCGAATTATCGATTCCATTTTTTTAATTGGAAGCTGCATCGGGCGCAAAACGGACGAGCGATATTTAACCCGATTATAAACAGTTATCCGACTTTTTAACCGTGGGCGTTTTCACCGTGGACGCGCGCGCCCCGAATTAACTCGTAATTTCCAAAGCGAGTTGACGCGCGGGGGGGATCCATCGGCGAGTTACGCGCGCCGACGGATGTATGAAATGCATTTTAAGCGCGCTCACGAGCGCGAGCACGTCGCATCGAGAGCGCGATTTATAGTCCCCGCATAGTAATCTCCTCCCGCACTCTCTTGTATGTGTCACAGACCCCGGCGTGATGTATACGTCGTAGTAGCGAGACGAGACTAGCACGTACAAATACACACGGGCGCGCGATAGTACGTAGCCAAGTCTCTCTTGCGCGCGTCGCGCGGCACATATCGCGCGCGCGCGCGCGCGCGCGCTGCATTACTGTACGAAAATTCATAGCACAGTACGATACACCATGTTAGCGCCCCATTTCCCCGTCCCCCCCCCCCCGCCCCCCCTCAAGTTAGTCCCATTATAGAGTCCCCCTAAGTACTGATCCAGCTTGTCACCTCTCGCGAGAGGACGCTTGAGATATTTACGCCTGCTCCATCCAGCGAGCAGGCCCATACTGTAAAGAAAATCCTGGTACAGTATCAACCCGAGCTCGGCCGGGCCCGTTGTCTAATATTTCCTCGTCGACAACGCCGGACGATATCTCATTTCGACTCCCTCGCGCTCAGAAGCGCGCCGGAAGAAGATGCCCGCGGGTACCGCGCGGCCTCCGACCACGGAGAGAGACGGGCGGACGAGATCGCGTTGAATCGCGGACCGTCGTGTCCGTGGCTTCCCATGGGAAACGCAGCCCCCCGGTGTGTGTGTGCGTGTGTGTGTGAGTCTGTGTGTGTCTGTGTGTGTGTGTGTGTGTGTGTGCCACGCGTGACGTCATCGGTCATACCGTTTTCTAGTCGATGGTCACGAGGATGTGCCGCCGCGTGTGACTGTCGAGGCTCTTGGTGCACGATTAAGGTTTTAATTACACGTCGACGACTGGCCTCGGCGGCCGAGCCCACACGCACGTGGGACATGCACCGCGCCGTATACGAACCATTACACGCGCGCGCGTCGTTGATAACGAACAAATTCCTCACGCGTGTTCGACACGCACGTGCGATACGTCGCGGATAGATGCAGTTTGCACCCCCCCCCCTCTCGCCCCCTTCTCGTTCCTCGCGGACCGGGATTAGATCGATGTAAACGCGGAGTCGCGGAAACCGACGGTACGAGCCGCGTTTCCGATCAACGATCAACGACGGGGCGCATCGTCGTCATGCGACTCTTATTTTCGTCATTCGCGTACCGGCACGTCGCGTCGTGTAAATTGGATTGGCAGCGGCCCCGCCGCTGGATGTGTCGCCGTGTTGTTGTCGGTTCTATTAATATGCCAGCGGCGTATGCTATAAATTCTATTCCGACCCAACCCCCCCGGGTACAGCAGCCTTGAGAGGCAAGGACAATCGATCTACCACCCTCCACGTGGACGAAACACGAGTGCGCGGCGCGCACACGTACACGGTTGAACACCGGCGGAAAAATGCGCGCGTATACGTGCGCGCCGCAAATTACCGTGCACAACCCACTTTTTAAAATATTTACTCGTTGCCCGTTGGAAAACCAATCGACCGTACTCCCGCGGCGCGCTCGCCGACGATTAACTCGACTCTTTGTCGGCGGCTCTATCGAAAATCGCCCCGATGCGGTATTTAGGTACCCACCACCTGTCGAAATTAATCGTACCGCGTTTCCGCGCCCGACCGCGATTTCGGCTCCGATCCTCTAAATCACGACGTGGACCTAAGTAATGAAACGGCCGGTGTACTCGCTATTGTGCCCGTCGTAACAAATGGCCGTCCAAGAGAGACAAAAGTCCGGTAATGCGCTGCCAAGACAATCAGTATCTAAAACCGAGTAACAAATCGTCCTTTTGACGCGGAACGTTTCGCGATAAACTACCGTCGCGTCGGTGTACAGCGATGGACAGAATGGTTGCGACATGTATACATTTTAATGAGTTTAGGAACACGTGCAGTTAGATTCAGGGTTGCGTCCCAAAATCTTCTTCTCCGAGGAAGATTTTACTCGGCGGCCATTCCGAAACCATTTCGAGCGTTTCCGATCTAAAATTTTCACCAGTGCAAATGTTTCAGAACATAAACCTGATTTCTAAACTTATTTTAAAAAAAACATGTTGCAACCATTCTGTCCATCACTGTACAGTCTTATTCATCGATGCCTGGACCTGCAATTTTATTTTCATTTTTCTCATCTGTACGAATCACTAGGTTTGTGTGTATGTACTACCACATACTTTATTAGAAACTGTGTGAGCTACAGCCTGAAATCCATCGATGTATAGATGGGAATGAAGATTATGAAAATGTGAATTCTGGTAAAACTCAAGTCCAGGCGTTACTGAATAAGAAAAAACTTCAATGATAACTTGACCATGTCTGGCAATTTTTATGTTCAAAACTCACAACGCTTCGACCATGGCTCGCGGTCCTTTTCAAGTGATATTGTATCAAATGTTTCGGTGTAATAAATTAAAGGAACAGAGCTTAGGTCCACGAGAGACAGAATATGACATGAATAAGACTGTACGTCGGGAAAATGATTATACGCGATACTTGAATCTCTCTCTCAGACATCAGGACTACTTGAGAATTATGACAATCCTGATGGAGAAAGATTCACACTTTTCATAGGAGCAACTATCGTAGACGCGCGAATATTTCCACGGCCTGGTCCGACGAAGGAACCCGCTTCTATCGCCGCCTTGCCTTTGACCAGGCCCATTAGCATCGACGAGTTCCAATTGCACGACGTCAATCCGCCACCACTGACGTCATCGTGCCACCGCTCCTTTAGCGTTGCATCCGCGCAACGTGTATTTACGCTTTCACGTACGTGTCCGCGCGGTACGGTCAATCGCGACACGCGTGCCTGCACGCATTACGTGCAAAACTCGTGGCAAAACACGGCTATTTATAGCGAAGCGTATGCGTCCCACTGGCGTAAGCGTTGCTCTTCAATTAGCGCGAATGCATTCCGGTTGCAGCACCGGCGGCAACAGCCATCGCGCTCGATCTGTGCGTCGACGTGGAATTGGTGGTTTATAGACGTGCATATTTTTACGAGCATTCCGAAAGGGTGAATAACTACATTGTTGAGTGATTAAACCGCACTTTGTTAGCAAATCGAATGCCCGCGAAAGCACCGCCTTTGGCGAAAATTGGTTATCAAGCAACGTTTCGATAAAAAAAAAAACAATAACGAATACGAAGTATTCGATATTGTAACATTTTTCGAAACTCGGTGAACCCGATGGTTTGCTCCACATATCTGAAGAATCAGCCCTCAAACTCGAAATAATTGAAACGAATCGTTAGCAGGTTGCCGAAATTGATCAAGCAGCGAATCGGCAAGTGGATCGTTCTCTTATCGATTTGCTGAAAAATCCTCCTATTTTGTGACGATTTTCAGGAGCAACGTTGTCGCGATTGTCGTTAGACGTTAATCATAATTAATCTTTAACAATAATATTTAACAATGATTAAGCTTCTAATCGACCATAACTGGCGATGTGTTTTAAGTACAGAAAATTTATTGCGAAAAATATTACGTCGGCCAGGGTTTGAACCTGGACCTCTCTACACACTTCTTGAAATAATTGTTAAGGCTCTATATATAAAACATCGAATAACAGGCGCACAGTAAGGGGCGATAAGAGCCAAGCGCTAGATATTAGGTGCGGATATAACAAGTTCTATATTATTTATTTGAAATTAACAAGTCAAACGTTTCGACCAACTCACGTGGTCCTTCTCAATGACGATCATGTAGCACGTAACAATATATTGATACTATAGGTTTTTTCACATATGATCGTCATTGAGACGAGAAGATTGAAGGCCCACGTGAGTTGGTTGAAACGTTAGACTTGCTAATTTCAAATAAATAATATAGATTTTGTTACATCCGCACCTAATATCTGGCGTGTGGCTCTTATCGCCCCCTACTTTGCGCCTATTATTTGATCAATCTGTAACTTTTAACACTCGTTTGAACGCGCGTTAATTAATGTATTTACCACGAACAAACTCGCTCATTCCTACGTACCGTGCGTGAAAATATATCACAGACATTGTGCGAATGCAAATTATCGTTACGGAATTTAGATTTGGCCGCGGGGAACGAAAAGGAGTTGGGCACGGCTCGCTACGGCGAAGTACGTAATGCGAGACGTGCCGTTCCTGTTGGATAAACCCCCTCGGCCGTACAGATATTGAAATGCCGGTTTCCCTCCAGTCGTAGTAACTTTCGCGCGACGGGCCCGTTCATGCGAGAGCGCGCGGATCTATCGCCGAACGGAGAGAACCAGCCGGGATATCAAAGATCAGAAAGACGTCCCACGGCACGCCTCGCTAATTTCAGCTGAAACGCGAGCGCTTCCCCGTGCCGCAACAGCACATTGTATCGCGCAGCTAGTGAATACCGCGATCGATGAACTTTCGAATGCAAGGATGCTCGCAGACAATCGGCCGGAGATCG
Organism: Vollenhovia emeryi; assembly: GCF_000949405.1. Classification (NCBI taxonomy): domain Eukaryota; kingdom Metazoa; phylum Arthropoda; class Insecta; order Hymenoptera; family Formicidae; genus Vollenhovia; species Vollenhovia emeryi. The sequence goes on from NW_011967154.1 coordinate 118,875, forward strand.
TGACGCAAGATGAATCGCCCCGCGATCGTTCCGGCTCTGTTAAGCGCAAATTTATTCGACTATCGAGTGGCTTCTTTCCATACTCTCTGGAGAATGATTTATATTGCAGTGCACGGCGACGCCTTCGCGCACAGGGAATAATTATAAATAGATGTTTGTTTTCTCGAATAGGAGGTTTGTTGTAAAAATGGGGTGGGAGATGGGCGACGGAGAAAGCATAGCGCCATTAAACAAGACGAGTGTGCATTGTCTGAATTTATTACACATTAAAGTAGTTTGCATCGTGGTGTAAAGATACAAGGTGAAACGTTGCGCATGTGACCAATTTTTGGGCCAAATTGTTCATTGGCTCTACTTGTATTCAATCGATTTGCAGTTTGAAGGTTGGGGCAAATTTTTGATTGGTCAGTTCGGTAGTTTGGGCCACTTCCGATTGACACTGCGTGTCCACCAGATTGCTTCACCTTGCATCTTTACACCATGGTTTACATGGCACGCGTTATTGTCATTTACGCATAGCTGTGGACGATAGCGCGTGGAGTACAGCGTCTATCGTGATCTCTCGCGCAAATGAGGATTTCGTGCGCTAATACCTCCGCTCGTAGACCGATCGAGTAGAAAAAGGTCGCGGATGAAATACGTCACGGGTGGATCGCGTGCCGGGACTCGTCGTTGAAACCCACCCGTTGTCCATGGACGATTCGGTATTCGCTAGAAAATTCCGGCGTTCATTTGTCACAATTTATTCGACGAGACGAGCCGCAATCACGCGCTCCGCAGAACGCGCGCTGGGCGCGAAGAAACGAGTCACGAGGCAAATCGTTGTCACTTACGGGTCGGTAAGGCGGGGCCCCCGCCTTAGGAGGATGTTGTTATGTTTCTCGTGATTTCATCATTAGGACGCCACTCAAACACTTAATTTATTAGTCTCGCGGACCCGGTACATCGGCGGCGCTTAGCTCTGCCTAGCACGTCCTGGCACTAACACTTATCTGCCTTTGACCGCTGTATCTGCTCTCTGGCGCCACGACACCTCCTGAAATCAGAGCTTAATTCGGTGATGACGTTAGCAAGAGATAGCTGGGTACTGAGAATAATGGCGGAGGCTTTGGTTTATTTCTCACTTCTCCCAGTGATAATAAATGAAACTTAAATCCCCCGAGAGGCGCGAGGAGTCGGCTCGTTACTTATGGCTACCAGCTTATTATTAACAAGCTACATCGGACTTTGAATGCAGCTAAATCTCGATCTTATTGCGACACGTACAATTTTTACCCGCGCGAATGAAAACGCGAGCTCGTATGGCGATCGACGATTGTAAAGATAAACTAATTTAGCTGGAACTGCCGACCCGGTTTTTTTTCGCATTTCATTTCTTTAAATGAGATCTACGTTTAAGCTGCTCCGCCAAAATCGGTGACACTGGCCGACAAAATCTGACTTTTTTTTGTAACACGAAAACACATGCCTGATTCTATCAGAGACAAGGTTATTGAAGAAGGGAAGGATTTAAAATAAATTCAGATACAAACAGTTTTATAGTAACACTATATTTTTAGTTTTCGAAAATGTAATGTAAAAAATAAATTGAATACAGGTATTTGTAATACGAAAGTTATTATAATTAGGAATTTCTTTTACATTTCGCGTCAGGAACGTCCCTTCTTAATGTCCAACAATAATCCGCAAGCATGCCCGAGTCGAAATTTTGGCCCTATGTTGAACCTTTAATTCTGTTGTATGGTAGGACCTAAGGCAGTAAAAGAGGTTGTACTACAAGTACAAACTTTATTCTTACTTTAAAACCAACAGTGTCGGAAATTTCTACTTTTACCTATTTAGCATTAAAGTAGGTTCTTTTAAGTAGGAGTTAAAGTAAATTTTTAGAATTAAAGATTCAATGGAGGAGTAAAAAGTATGTCATCAAAGTAGGTTATTGCTGGTCTATGTAGGTGTGTATCAGCTAAGTAGGTGTAAATTGGCCTTAAAAGTGTCAAAATAGTACCAAAATTTCGACTCAGGCATACTTGGATTCCACTTGTAACTGTCACAAAAGAAAAAACGATTTCGCGACAAGAGCAGATGGAGATATGAAAATTAGCAGTTTTCTCGTTACAAAATTTTGTTGACCAGTGTAATCGAGTCCGACGTCGTGCAGCGAAGTTGTAACGAACGGCATCTATTGACGTTTGATGATCGGTTCTACCGATTCGAGCGATTCACGATCCCATTAGAGATGAGCCGCGCTAATCGCGCGGGTCCGCTCGACCGAATCTTACGCGCGCATCTGCATAAGAAATGGGGGGATGAAGCGGCAACCGTAATTAACGAGCGCGGTCCAAGTCACGTCATCGCCGGCGTCGTGACCGGAAAACTCCGGGCGCTGCAATTTTCAAAACGATACATATGCAGCCCGCGATAACGTCCCGTCTCGATTTATTCTCGGTCTGGTAATTTATTTGTTATGGCGGGATTAACCTTCTCCCCCTTGCGCAGCGCCGTCGGTTCATCCGGGCCGGTGTACAAAAGGTGACGTAAGGGGCCGCGGGAGGAGGGCGGGAGTGACCGCGAAAAATAAATGACCTCGCGTGTTCGTTGAGAGGTAGGTGGGTGGCCTCTCCTCCTCAAGAAGAAAGAGCGGGTATCCTCCTCTTCCTACCCGCTCCCTTTCTCTTCCGCTTTCTCTCCTTCCTTTTTTCTCGCGTGCCGCTAGATTTATGTCGACGCTTCGCCCTTTCGGCCGACGATTCGCCTCGACGGGTCCTCCGCCGATAATAAATATACCGGGCCCTTATCGCGAGTGCGCCGTGGGAGCACCGGCGCGGCGCGAGGCGTGCGAGAGAGAAAGAGAGAGAGAGAAGGAGAAAAGGCACGACAAGTGCGTACGCATTAACGACGCGTGACTTCCGTGACATGCGATAAATGCAAATTCGGGGGAGCCATCCGTGAAAACGGTACCACGTGGCGCTGAAAAAGTAACGCGCGCGGGCAGGAGGGGGGAGCCGGTACAGATATTATGCCGACGACCGTTTACGGCGCCGACGTAATAAAATGCGCCGCGACAAGCGGGCCGCGTGCGTTCCGCTCGTTATCGCGCGGCCCCTTTATCGACGGGCGTAAATCCCGTCGTGCAATTAGCGGGATAACTGATTTCCGATTCGCTCTCGTCAACCATCGCAGATTAGTTAAAATCGCGCGGCCCCTCAGATTACGATCTCGCTTGCCGACGAGCGAGTAACGAATCGCCGCCGTGCGTATCGTATCGTATCGTATCGTATTGAGAATCGTTCCCTAACGCCCCGGTGCCCCCCCCCCCCGCGGGATAACGCCGACGCTCGGCGCCACGACGCGCTCTCGTTATTGGCCGTTACCGCTGGAGAGTAATAACGACCGCGTCCTGGCGCCAAGAGTAGTCGGCTCGTAGCTCACGACCGAGCGTCGTATACCGCGAATGAATAATTTTCCAATCATCGGGAGGTAATTATCCTATCGCGTTCCGATAAAACAAGGGCCCCGCGAAGAAAGCGCGGAAGGCGATCGTTAAAATCCAGAACGGTGATTTTCCTCGCCGATCGCCGGCGGAAAATGACAGAAATTAGCAGAACAACGATTTATCGCGCGCCCTCGAGCCGTAAAGGTACGGTTACCACACGCGCTCGCCGCATTATCTTAAGTTATATTTATATCCGTTATCTCCAATATGCGTATTACTGCATATTCATTCAAACGCTTATTAATATTTACGCCTAATAAATTCCCTCTGTCAGTCCGTTTTCCCTGCGCCGCGGATATTAATTGTTTCTACGTATCTTTTTTTTTTTACGCCGTTTTAATATTTTATGCGACGCTGGAGTACTAAAGTTCTCTAGGGTGCTAAATTCCCCCGCTTATCTGCAACTGCATTTGCCGTATTCATTCAAACGTTACAGAAAGTACTTATTTCGCCGGGAACAACGGCATTGTAAGGCACGGGAATAACAGTGGAAAAGCCGCTGGAAGGATAGCGCGTAGATATGCGTGTAACGGTATAGCGTGTCCGGGACAGACAAGAGATGACAAGTAGAAGAGAGAGAGAGAGAGAGAGGTGACTCTCGTGATATTCGAGTCGCGTTCGCGAATAAAACTATCGCGGTGGACGAATGTCGTCGTCGTCGTCGTCGTCGTCGTCGTCGTCGTCGTCGCCGCCGCCGCCGCCGCCGCCGCCGCCGCGACGCAGATGCGATTGCAGCAACGGAAGGAACGTCGGATCGAGGAAGAGAAGAGGAAGGCGATGAGAATAGCACTTAAATCGTTTTACGGATGTCGGTAACTATTTCTATCGCGTCGCGCCGGCACGAGCCGAGACGACACGCGACACGACGGGACGGGACCGACAGAGCGGCGGACGGGGGAGGGGGGGGGGGGGAGGGCTGGAGAAGAGAGACGAAACGAAACGAGACGCAGGTTTTTGTCGCGCGAGATCGCGCCTTTTGCGCCGCGCGGCGAGGGGCGGAGGGCGGGCGTGCGTGCGACACGAGGGCGACAACGACGACGACAACGAGGAGGACGACGACGAGCGGCCCCCGGGGCTGAGGGGTCGAGGGGGCCGGGGGGGGGGGGCCGGGGCCGCGGCGCGAGGTTGCATTCGTCGTCCGGACGGCGGCGGCAGGGCGACGGCGGCGCGGCTTGCAAATGGTGGGACGGGAGATTAATGAGGTTTGTGTCGCCGACGTGGAAACCAGACACCTACGGCCCTGTTTCCATTTCACCGCCGGGGAGAGACATACGAGACCCGGTGCTCCGAGCCGAGATCGCGCCGAGTTGCGTAGGCAGACGCGCGACAAATATCGTAATTGCGCGCGGCAATTAAGAGCCGAGAAGAGTGGTCTCTCGCCTGTTGAACGGCCCGATCGACGGACGTCATATGGGACCGATCGTTCTTTTTTTCTTTTTTCTCTCTCTCTCTCTCTCTTTCTCGACGAGAGAAAGACGAGCGAGGCGAGACGGGCGCGATAAACGACCCCGCGGTTGGCACAACGTCTAATTTGTGTGGTTTCTTTCGCGACTTTTCTCTCCCTGACATTTTTCATCCTGTACCCGTGTCGAAATTTTCGCCCTATGTTGAACCTTTAATTCGATTGTACGGTAGGACCTGAGACAGTAAAAGAGGTCGAACTGCAAGTACAAAATTTACCTCTACTTTAAAACTGATAGCGTCGAAAATTTCTACTTTTGCCAATTTAGCATTAAAGTTAGGTCCTTTTAAGGAACTAAAGTAAATTTTTGGAATTAAAGATTCAAGAGAGGAGTACAAAAATATAACGTCATTAATGTAGGTTATTGCTGAGCTAAGTAGGTGTAAATTATCCTTAAAAGTGTCGAAATAGCACCAAAATTTCGACTCGGGTAATATTGACCGATCGTACTCGTATACGATGATCGTCGGCAATTTCGCACGATTTTAAAAACCCGCCGTGAGTAATCCGTTTCATCCGTGTCGCTGCCGTTCGCGAGACGCGTTAAACGTGGAGTCGCGACAACGCGAGCTGACAGTAATTTTACGTTAATCTTCCGGGCCGGGAATGAATCGTCTCCGCCGCGCTCGCACGCATATTTTGCGCGCCGCGATTAAACACCTCCCGGCGAGTAATCTCGGAAATTTACGAATGTCTCGAAGACTAAGTCGCCGCTATAAATTTCATCGCGACGGCATTGGGACCGCCGGCGGTTTTGCGACAGCCGCCGCGTGTCCCGCGAGCAAAACGTTTAATTGGTATTTGTTTGGCCCAACGGAAATGTCACCGTTGCGAAACGGCGTTCTCGTGAAAGTGCAAAACGCTCGTTGGGCTTAAGCTCGTGACGCACGTATATACCGGGTGTCTGGTTTAAGTCCGCCTGGAAGCGGGTCAAGGTGTAAAGTCGACTATCGCGGTAACACGTGCGCGCGCGCGACTTGCATAAGAGACGGCCTTAAAGATTCGATCGGCTTCGTGCGATCGTCGCGCGGATTAGCGCGGCAGGAAAGAAAGGACCGCGCTATGAGATGAACCGTTGTGTCCTTGTCAACGTCCTCACGTCGGGGTCCTCGAGTCTTCTCGGGGATTATCGCGAATACGAGAACTTTAATGCCGATACTCGAACCGTCGTCGCTCGCTCTCGGCCGCGTCAATTCGAAGAAAATGTCGTCACCTGTAACTCTAACGGGGCGTCTCTCACTCGAGGGCTTTAATCGCCGCGAGGCATTTGAAAATTGTAATGCTGCGAACGGCGCTGCCGTAAAATTCCCGCCGAGAGAAAACGGACTCGAAGGAGCCGCTCATTGAAATTTTAACTAGCGGTTGTGAGAAATCTCGTACGGCCGCGCGCTATTCATCTCGACGAGCATTCATAACGGTAGATCGAGACGCAATTGTTGCATCGCGCGGCTGTTTACATCGTATTTCATTAGCACGCGTGGTACGCCGCGCGGTAAGAATCTCGCATTCCATCCGAGCGCGCGGATCGAAGCGAGATGCCGTCATCGCGAGGCCAAGGAACGGGAACGATAATTGAAACACAACCGCGATCGGTAAACGTCTCGGCGCGCATGGCGCCCCGGCCGTGCGTGTAGCGTGTACGGCGAGTAACAGGGATTTCGTCGTTTCGGCCGGCCGCGAAGAAAGAAATTCGTTTCAATGGAAATTGAAGCAGCCGTTGAAATTCCCGGTGCGTAATATCGGGGCGGCGCAACGACGAGGGGTGAAACGAGACGGGACGAGCGCGGGAGGAAAGCGACTGAAAGCGACGCGAATGGGGCGCGAGCGCGCCGAGAGAGAGAGAGAGAGATAGAACGACGGCGATGATGACCTACTCGATAAGAAACGGGGTGGAATAATAACATCCGCGTTGCACTTATGAAACCGAGGCGAGAGCGAGGTCGCGCGATTGTTTCGACTCGGACTCGCCGATGAGGCGAAAAACACTCCCGGCGACTTTGGGACTGTTCGATTTGAATAATCCGTAACGCGCCAAGTTGTAACTTTACGTTGCGCGGACGTCACGTGCAGTCTTATTCATTAATGGCCTGAACATCAGTTTTACTAGGAGTACACATTTTCGTAATCTTTATTTCCATCTATGCATTGATGAGTTTCAGGTAGTTCACACAGCTTCTAATGAAGTCTGTGGTAGTACATACATACAGCCTGAAACTCAGTGATTTGTATAGATGCAGGACCAGGCATTAATGAACAAGACTGTACGTCGTCGTTCTCTACGCGAATTGAAATATTGGCGCACGATGCTCACGTAGGATGAGGTGACCAAATTCGGATCAGATACCAAATGCGGACCAACAATCTGATGACTCGCTAATAAGCGACATTTTTAAGTAACTCACTTGAATCTTGCTCTTTTGTGTATATTTACAACTTTATTATATGCTATATTGTCGATATCATAAAGGACATTGATGTGTTTTTATGTCGTCTATTAGCAACAATTGTTGGTCCGCGTTTGGTGTCTGAACGAATCTGGTCACCTTGCCCCTATCTTCGCTTCTCAAATTATTCCGCTCAATCATTTTTCTAGCGAACCGATGTTTAGTATTCGCGATATACCGAAGATAAAGCAGGACGAATATTGCCTCCCCGGTCCGTTATCGCGGCATTCAGAGCTCGTGGAGTGGTCACGAAGACGTTGTAAAAATTTACAATATTAACACCGTCAATTTTGCATTTTAGCACCGCAGATATGACACGGCGTGACGTTAAATTACGCGACGGTCACCGCGCGTACACGGCTTTTACGCGACGCCCGTTGGCAAATCGCTCCTGTAAAAATAGACCCCTGCGTCACGATCTAACGACGACGTTAACGCGCGCACCGATCCAGGAACTTTCCAGCCGTCGTTACGTTGAAATTGTTTGGGGCTTTCCGACCGGCCTCTCGACAGTGTAGCGCGCATACAAATGGTCACCAGTTAGCGAAACGATGCGGCCATGAATAGGTGCACGGCTGTAATGTTGTTCCAGGAAAAAATGTTACTTCGCAGGCAGCGCGCTGTTTGGGGCGCGCGATACGCGCGCAGGATGTACAAATTCGTACAACTTCCGGCCGTGCGAACGCATCCTCTCTTTCACCCTCTCTCTCTCTCTCTCTCCCCCTCCCTCCCCTTCTCTTCTTCACCCTTGCGCCTCTCTCTCCTCGTTGCACCGGCGAGCACGTTTCGCATGTAGATGACCGCTTACGCGGCGCACGGACACGCGCGTGCTTCGCCCGCGAGCCGTGTACGCGCGCGTGTACGCATGGGACACGAGCACGCGCTCGCTGCCGATGCGACCGATCCAATGCATTTTAATATAGGAAGCTTTAACGACTTACATAATGAGGCAATTTGTTTCCTCTCTTCGCGAGTGCGTCCGAGAAAGCTCTCGCGAAACGGAATTACAAAGCATATATATATATATATAATAACATATACATATATACGTGCCGAGATGGCATCCGCGATATCAACCGGCCGCACAATGTATGTAACACCCTGGACGCGCAGTTGCATCCTGAGGCGGCGCATTATTCCCACACGGCGATTATATTATAGCCGGGACGATAAGGCGAATAGATGTCTTTTCATATTTTTTTTTTCATGACATTTTAATTCTCTCGCGACGTCCTCGGGAGAAACCTCTGCGCAGAATTTTTATATTTTTCTCCAGTTCCGTGCCCGCGACGGAAGTTTAGCCGTACGAACACCCATTTACCTCGCTCCGTCTTATTAATACCTCGAAGCTCCAGAGAGGAAAATTGTCGCGCTTTATTTCAAGTCCCAACTTATTCAGCTTGGTTTGCGTGGCTGTTGTTTATCTCGCGAGAAAAGTAGGTTTATCAGGCAAACATTAATCGTTGTTTACGCAAGCCTGCGCTAATCGCGAATGCGTATACACGGACTTCCGGTTTCCGTCCGACGAAAGAAAGAACGGAGGAGGCGCGCGCGACGAAGAAAAGAGAGAAACGGGGGGGGGAGAAGTAAACGGAATCCAATGTCTCGCTCTTACGTTGGAACGGAAGTCGAACCGCTTCGACAAGTTCGGGATCGTCCGCTGAACGCGATTCCTGTGCGATTCTTACCCGGCACGTCCGGTTTCCGGCTCGTTAGACAGTCCGGGACCGTTCACCTCGCATTCCGTTCATACTCCACGTCCTTTATATAGTCTCCTGACTTTTTTTTCCACTTAAATGCGGAACGCAGAATATATTCGAGCGCATACCTGCGTAAGGTATTTAAGGGAATCTCGTCTTCTCCCACGTGCGAGAAACGATATATCGATTTAAGGGGATCCTAAAGCCGCAAGCGAACTCGATCAGTGTCGATAAGATACGAGACGGAATTAAACACGTCAATTATCGACATTTTTAATTTCAAGTTCTACTCGGTCCGAGCAATTCATAGCCAATCAATTTGCAACTTTTACGAAAAAAGCAGCAATTTTATTAGCTACACATTGCACAGACCGAAATTTTGGATCGAATTCTAGCATCGTCAACACCATGGCTTTACTGACAATCTGACAGAAGTTTGGCAGCGACCTCCCTCAAAAAAGCCCGCGACTATTTCTGCACGCCGTACTGCTCTTTTTCTCGACTTGGATTTCTGGACTTTCGTTTACTAGAAGTAATCTTTTTTTCTAGGCTATTAATCTTAGTTCTAATTGCACAATATTGTTCTTATATATATGTTGTCCCTAGAGTATGCTGGTCTCATTTTGTATATATTTATTGTAGAATTCTTGTATGAAGCGAACATTGCCGTCAAGTGTACCAAATATTAGCAACATTTCCAATGTTTTTTTCGTTTTTTTATATAAAGTCGACCAGCATAGTCTGGATTTTGCCGCGTACTTTAATTCCGTAAAAGAGTTTTGCATTTCTATAAAGCCAATTGAGAGATTACTTCCAACAAAGAATGTCGATAAAACAGACGGCTTTAGGATCCCCTAGGACGGGTTGTTGAGTTTTAAAAAGTTGACGACGAATTTTGCCTGGATTGTGAGGAGAATCTCCCCTCCGTTGTTTATACTCCAGTTTTAGGCTGCACGTGCGGCGCGTCATTTACTTTAATATGTTATTCGTGATCTAATTCGCGCGTGTACGCCCTGGCAAAACTTTGGCTCTATGGGCTCTAATAATAAAGCGTTATTCTATTCTATTCTATTTCCGCGCGCTACTCGGACTTTTAGCGCAGCGTGCATAAATCTATGTATAGATTTCGCGAAATACAAAAGCGAGTCGCTCCCTCGGAGAGACATCCGCGATAAAATCGCCGTTTTCAATAGCGCTTACGCGCGTAACGATTGTCCCGTGAGATTTTTACGAGACGAGGCCAGTAAAAATAAAGCTTTTCTTCACGATTTTTGCGCCATAACGATATTCCGAAGGTCCCTTATTGTCAGACGGTTATCTTGCCAGGCCGGGTGAATATCAGCGAGCTAAACAAATAAAATGTTGTCGCGCTACCTTTTTGCAGCCTGATATAACGAAGGTTACCGGTATCGTTTATCGATTCGGGCTCTGTACTTCTACGTAAAATTCTTTCGAAAAGCTGCGTGCCGTTCTATATTTCACGCCGTAACGACGTCCCAAAGGTCCGCCGTGTGTTCGCGCTGTCCACGATACGAATGTCCGTATAAATCGCGCCGATAAAACGCCTCTCAGATACCCGATGGCAAAGATCCGATTGCGAATGCGACATGTAGATTACGGCTACGTACAACGCGAGTGAAACTCCCGTCTGTATAAAAAAAAAGGGTTTTGCGCGAAACATCGCATTGTGCGATCGCCTTTTGAATAATGACGGATGCCTGCCGGAAATGTGTATATATATTTTTTTTTAGAATATAAGAAAACCCACGCGTCCAAGGTCTTCTCGAGAGCGCGTAAGGACAGGGCGATAAATATTAATAGAGCCAGATAAGAGAATCAATCGGGTTTAACGATGTGCGTGCCGAACCGAGGTAAGCCGGAAAGATTGCGTTTGTTCGCTTTCTTTCGTATTTATTTTGTGTTATTTGTAAAAGCCGCGCCAGCCGAATTTCCTCTCACGAGCGTTATCGGGTTTAATTTGTTACGTCCGCCTCAAGGGAGAGCAGGTTTAATTTTTTAGTGTCACTTGCGCCGACCTCCGATCTCCCCGTGCGTCGACAGAAACTCCTTGTCACGCGAGGGAAATCATTTTTCGTTTCGTCATGAAAGATTGAACGCTACGCTTCTACGACATTGGCGATCTATTATCGCTATTCTATGGCCGGCTGTACGTAATACATCAAGACCCACATACTTTCTACGACTTTCTTAATAAGTTCGCGTTTCATCTTTCTTTTGTGCGAAGAAAATTTTATCCCGGCCAATATATCGCCCACGGAAATGGGTGTTTGATCGCTGTCTCCTACGCACATACGCACGCGCATTTATCTCCGTGTATCCTTCTAATCGTTTTAAATACTCGAAATTGATATTGAGACAGCGCAGCCTTCGATGTTAAGTAACTTGTTGGAACTATTGTGGAAAAGTTTCCCAGCTATTAAATCAAGTGACAAACGTGACAGTCGTACGGGCCGCCAGTCAGATTTCGCGACGTTTTGCTCGGCGAAGTTTTCACGGTCCGCCAGCGGCATGAAAGCTTTAGAAAGCGTTCGCGAAGGAATGTTGAAAAATATTTACGCCGCGGCTCGTCCTGCCGTGACCGGTGACTTTCCATGCCTCTGAATGGCCATTGTCCCTAAAGAAGAACGAAAGCCGTGTAAACGAAGAAAGGAACGCTCGTTGCTCTTTCGCACCGTGTTGAACACGGCGGCAGCGCCGACCTGGAACAGCCTTGGGCCGTAGGAAGGAAGCAACTATTTGTTAGTGCTTAGGTAACAAGCGGCGGCGGCATGTGATGCCTCTGTGTGCGCGAACAACTTGGCTCCGTTGCCCGCCTCTCCTCCCGCCGTCGAGAGGACCCGCGATTTAGTTTAATCTCCTTTACCGGCGTGTAACGAGCCCGTAACGCATCTAATTGTTGTTATTATACGCGAACAATTTCGCCTATCCCGACATTCATTATGGTAACGCCGCGTCATTCGCGGTTATTGCGCGACTAGCGTTTGATGTTTCGAAATGTTATCTCCGGCGTTTCGTATCTGATCCGTACCGTTAAACTACTTAAAGGATAATGACGCGTTGCGAGAATCTCGTCAAACGCTCGCCTGTAGGTAGATACTCGCGAATTCTACGGGAGCTGATCCGCTAATCGAAAATATCCCGAATCCGCGCGCGTCTGTTCAATCATTAATTTCAGACATTAATTTCTCGTCATATTAAATAACCCAGAAGAATTCCGAGCGATTTTCAGGATAGATTTTTACTTGAGGAATTCAAAGCAGTTAGTATCAGTCAGAGTTAATGTACAAGGGGATACACTCAAATGATGAATCTCTCGTGCGAGTCGAAGGTAGTTCAAGGTTGTGCCGTTAAATATCGTGAGTCTATATTATTGTGAAACAGTCTGTCACATGGCGTCGTACGAAAGCATCCTGTCATTGTTCAGGAATTTTTTTTTTTTGTAATGTCTCTAATTTGTCTTTGGCGATTTTTTTTATGAAGCGACTGATATTTAAAAAAAACAGCGTGCGTGTGCGTCTGCGTGTGAAATTTTGTTTCCTTTCGAATAAACCTACTCAACTTGTTCGGCTGAAACTGTCAGACTGCTCGATATTTAAAAAAAACTTGTTCAGCTGAAACTGTCAGAATACTCGAGTAAATCTTTAATGCCATGAAAATCAAAGTTGCGAA